>NW_027506932.1:0-105000 GCF_052324685.1 Brachyhypopomus gauderio | reverse complement strand
CGTTTACCTGTGTAAACTATACGATGCACGTCACGCGATTGAGCCGAAACGAGTGAAAAATCGGCTGAAAATGGGCCAAAAATCGCACAGTGTACGCCCAGCTTAACGCGCAGGTCAGTAATGATAACTTAGCTGCTAAATGTATTCCTAGTACGATAGGGTGACCAAACGTCCGTAATTCACATCCTGTGAGGAAACGTCCTGGTTTTTAAATGACCTTCATTGGACCATTAAGACTGGATTAAACTTTCGCGAATGGCCGTAGCGCGCGACTCCGCACGCGTTTATACATGATGCGTCACATTATTTGTGTTGTCCGCTCTCTGTGGTCGAAGATAAATGCTTACAAGAAGCGCTGCGAATTGCGTCAACTGATGCAAGTTACGAACTACCGTCCAGGGGTGAGTTTCCCAAAACGTTCTTAGCGCCAAGTACTTCTTAACCTCGTACGTAAGAACGAGGTGACGAAGTACTTGGCACTAAGAACGTTTTGGGAAACTCACCCCAGAAAGACAATGTCGAAGAAAATCCAGCAGCTGTATGATGAGGAAAGAATTAAAAAAGGTTATTGTGAAGAGTGCCACAAATGTGGCTCTGACTGGGGATCACTGGACCTCTGTTAGCAACAAGAATGATCTTGGTGTGACAGCTCATATTATAGATGATGAATGTATAGATGATGAAGATCCAGTCATTTGCTTTGAGCATGCAGAAGACCACTTCTAGGCACTATGAAGATGCCTATGGCAGAGGCCTGGGAAATTAAAGAAAGTCTACCATCTAAAATGGTATTAAAAAACATCTTCTGATTTACTTAAATTCTTCCAATATCCTGAGCAAAACCTCCTTAAATTTAACAACATTTTTGGTCAGAATTTCCAATGTTCTGAACTGTTTTCTGCACACTACACATATATTGGTCTTCGTAGTAGACTGGTGGAAAAATAAACAAGATGTTGAAGTTTATGATTATGTTCATTGATTCATTCATCATTCAAACTTAAATTATTATTTCTCATGTTAAATACTGAAATGCGAATAAAATGCGATTAATTTCGATTAATTAATTACAAAGCTTCCGATTAATTCGATTAATTTTTTTAATCGCGTCCCACCCCTAATATATATATATAAATAACAGTGTTATAGTGGAGGGCTTTTCCCATTCCCTCTCTCTCTCTCTCTCACACGCACACCTGCTTGCTGACAGGGTTTATTTTACAGGTAGTTTTTAAGAGTCTTAAACTGATATGTGCATGTTTTATATAAGCCACCTACGTTTCAGGTTAATTTGGTTTTTATCAGAGCAGTAGTTAACCTCGGGACATGTTGTACATTTAGCTAAAGCAGTGACAGCCCCTGCTGTCCAGCTGGTGGACGCGGGTTGAGTCTCTATTCTGCTCTCGATTCCGGTTTTTACGCTCCGTTCATGCTGACTCGAGCGTGTTTCATGAAGACGTTTTCTAGAAAGCATACTCTATTTTTATATAGTTCAACAAGACATTCATCAGATATCAAACACGATGAATATACTCTTGCTCCCCGATGTGAATTTTGTGCGCACTTTTAACACAAATCAACGTAATCAGTGAACAAAGATGAAATAACAGAGAACGACCGTCCCATTTCCCGTCGAAACACAGCGAAATCGTAAAACAGTCTCTGTATAATCCTCATTATCTCCAGTTAATTGGTCTGTGCTGTGGAGGAAAGTCTTTTGGCGCGTGGTGTTTTTCTGAGACGCAGCGCCTGTGGACTGGCGCCGGAGCTGTCCGAATGTGCGTGGTGCTGAAATTGGTCGAGAACGCCTTGGAGCGCCACAACACTCCACTCAGTAAGATTACTCGTGTCAAATCGACCGAGATCAAACGTGGTTTGAGGGGGTGCCGCACCGTGACAACGTCCGTGTTATCTCTCCACTTCAAAACATCGGACGCTACTCTACTAGGCATGTTTTGCACCTGGTGCTGCCATCACTGGCGCCAACATGCATGCTGTAAACATTTTGGAAATGAAACGTTCCTCATTCATCGGCCTGGTAAACTAACTGCGCAGGCGGAAAGAGGTGAATTTGACCTGTTCCTTTCACTATTTACGCACAGTTTTGCCTTGGTGATGCATGGTTTTGTAGAGCAAGCACTATAGTCCACTGTGAGAATAAAGGTAGCGGTTTTGAGATGCAATTCAGTATTAGACGTTTGACATTATTGCCCTGTCATATGATGTCATGACTGAATAGATGCAATCTACGGTAGCGCAAAAAAGCTGGAAAATATTAGGTGAAAACGGAGTCACGTGGGTTAACGGAAATTTTACAAAATCACAAAGATGCACAGATTACAGCCCAAATACACAATGTCCCAGTTATTAGGGGTGTGAGAAACGTTTGTAATTCAATTCACTCTAATCCGTGAACACTAAAAAACATGGTAATGTTTCTTAGATTCGCGCAGCCGCTACTTTAACACATCTCAATGTTTTATGGGAAGTGCAATATGACAACGCACAACAGTGTTATTCATCAGACCACTCCATCAGCGACTTGGAGCTAATAAAACACATCTACATCTGGACCTGAGCGTCATTAAGAGCGCATCCTTAACATGAGCTACTTACACATAAGCGTGGTAGATGAACGCCCATCCTCGCGGTCTTTCCAACACGTTGTATAGGAAATTCTGCAGCCGTCGATAAAATGCATTTCGTTTTGGAGGCTTCTTCCCGGAGATGCTGGACCGTTGTTTGCTCAAGATGCTTCCCCGCTTTGTTGCCTCGTTGGCCGCTATGAGCAGAGCGCCGTCTCTGTTCGAGTCCGACGCGCCTCCCTCTAGACCCACAAAGCCGACTTTGAGCTTCTTCTCGGCTTGCGGTCCGGGGTAGACCCCGCCGTTGCGGGATTTCTGCACCATGCTCGCCTCGCTGTCATGGAGAGCCGCGGACGTCGGTGGGGGTTTTCCGCCCTTTGCCAGGTAGGAGCATCGCTCGAGCCGCGCTGGGCAGGGCGTGAGAGGTGCGCGCGGGTGTCGGGCGTGCGCTACGTCTGCAAGGGAAAGGATGGAAAGGGAAGGAAAAGCCAATAGCGATGCAAGGAAAAGAGTCTGCAATCTCTACCCACCACCACCACCACCCCCACACCCTCCAACTACACCAGCACCTTCCGGCCACCTGACAACAGTGCTCAATAATTCAGAAGCTGAAAGGAGGGGGGGGGGTGTTAAAATGAGCAGCCCACTGAAGCTATTGCAGAGGTTCGCATACAAACATGACGAGACAGTAGGAAGCAAATGGCTAGCATCGAAATCTGGACGAAGCCCACAGGCATTTCAAAACATCAGCGTTGTCTCGTTACTGAAAGCTGCTCCACGCCCAGCTAATCTAATCTTGATCAAAGCCCTGATACATTAAGCAGGCGCCCTACCTGCCAAAAATGGTCACCGAGGAACAAGAAGAAGAGACTTCTTTTTCTTCTGGTAGGATTATCAGAGAGCACTGATGGATAATATTGAATGCTTTAATAAATCTGCTTCATTGTGCCTTTGTAATCCCATTTAGTTATTCCACTTTCAATACGCCTTTGTAATCCTATTTAATAAACAACAACCAACAGTTATGTTATGAATGGAGAAAAGGATCAGAGGTCATTTGTATCTGGGACCCTCACTGACACCACTAGTATTTGTGAGGAGAACTTTCCCATTGAAACAGCAGTTCTTGTGTGTCAGGACCCCACCCAGCCCTTTGGTCACACAAACAGCAGTTCTTGTGTGTCAGGACCCCACCCAGTCCTTTGGTCACACCAACAGCAGTTCTTGTGTGTCGGGACCCCACCCAGCCCTTTGGTCACACCAACAGCAGTATCTTATCTATTCTTGAGTTCTCTTATAGAGAATCACACACATCTCCCTCTTGCAGAACACACCCTTACACAATAGACAGTACTACCATCCTTTAGCACACCCATATCTATCAGTTAACTACATAATGAAGGTTGCCCATAATCCCCAAAGACTGTACCCAGAAGCCCAGATGTTGTGTAAACACTCAACGCACGGCGCCATTGTTCTCTGCTACTGGTGACCCAGTTTCTGAAGTCCCTCTTCACACCTGTTCTTGTTTAAACAGTGTATCCTGTCACTGTCTCTCAGTCTTAAATCTCAGCACATTCCAACACACACACACACACACACACACACACACACACACACACACACACACACACACACACACACAACTTTTAATCCCCTTGTTCTCTTTGTTAAACAGCCAACTGAAAACCTTGCTGAACATTTAGTCCCTTTTTTCGCAATTGCTTTTGGCAACACAACAACACAAAAGGCTGCAATGACTGCGCTGCATGTAGTAGATACTCAGAGTCATTTGATTTCAGTGCTGGTGAAGACTGGTCATTCCTCCTGAAAGTGCCAGCGAGTGTGTTAACAAATTCACTGTACCTGCACATTACCATACAAGCTGTTCTCTTCCCGTCATGTCTCTGAGTTCACTCCCTCCACTGCACTAAAGCAATACTCTCTCTCTCTCTCTCTCTCTCTCTTCACTATGCTAGAAACATGTTGTTTTTACTAACGTATGCAGTTAAGAGTGCGTCATGTAGCAGTATTAGCAAAGCGCTCTGGGTTCACAGCGGCGGGTCCGAGATTACGTGGCCCATTCGTGTGGCCCCTCGATATACTGGAGCACGTCACGCGGGGGAAGCCTGCCGAACGACTGTGGCGTACGTGACCAATCAGATCCTTCGCTCTGCGTTTTCAGGCCGGAAACAAGCACGGACCTTTCAACACGAATACCCATTGCGGGCCGAAGGAATAGGGCCGAAGGAATCGGCACGTGTCCCGAATCTATCTAGGACACACAAGGAGGGGAGATCTAGCAGTCGGATCGGTGCACATCCACACAACAAAGAGCCACGTGGTGGTGGTGGTGGTGGGCACAGCTCCTCGCAGGAGGTGCTGAGAGGCTCAGGGTCTGCACCTCCGGAACCGGCTTCAGCAGTAGCCGTGATAAATAATGCATGTCTAGACGGCGCTTTTGCAGAGAAGTACAGAAATGTAAGAGCGAAGGAGAGATAGCTTTTCGCCTGTTCGGGCAAGTGTTTCCATGACAACAGCCCAGCGAACAATAAGCCGGTTTGGTGCGTGAGCTACGTGTGCGTGCCTCCTCGCAAGACTCGTAATGCACAGACGGGCAAGGCCGACTCTCTCTAGAAAACGCCAGCTCAAATATGTAAAGAATCTAAAGATATAAAATGGATGAAAACGACAGGGTGCTAATGTAACAAACATGCTTTAATAGGGCTATGGGGCAAAGATGGACCCCCACTCGTGCCCCAGCAGAATGAGGTACTCTGTGCTCTGTATTCCCCCTGTATTCTTCCTTGGAGGCAAAATAAAGGATACATTGCCTGGACAATGTCTTCATGTAATACTGTGTGGTCACTAAAGGCTCGTGGAGCTAAAAGAAGCCCCCTTTTCTCATTTCGCAGATTCATTTGATATCTCAGCCGCCGTCATCCGCCTGCTCCACATTCAGCACAAAAGCAGGCTAGGGTCGGTTACCATGACGACTTGGCTGGCTTCATCTTCCACCCGAGCTCCAGGTTGAGTCTCTCCCGTTCTCATCGGCGCATGAAAGGCTGGAGGGCGGCAGCTGCATCAAGCCACATTTCACTACGCCAGACGTGCTGCAGAAGAGCCCGCACACCCACGGAGGCAGAGTGGCCAAGAGCACAGCACAGCAACACAGTACAACACAGCACAGCAACACAGTACAACACAGCACAGCAACACAGTACAACACAGCACAGCAACACAGTACAACACAGCACAGCAACACAGCACAGCAACACAGCACAGCAACACAGCACAACACAGCACAGCAACACAGTACAACACAGCACAGCAACACAGCACAACACAGCACAGCAACACAACACAACACAGCACAGCAACACAACACAACACAACACAGCACAGCAACACAGCACAGCAACACAACACAACACAGCACAGTACAACACAGCACAGCAACACAGTACAGCAACACAGTACAACACAGCACAGCAACACAGCACAGCAACACAGTACAACACAGCACAGCAACACAGCACAGAACAACACAGCAACACAGTACAACACAGCACAGCAACACAGCACAGTACAACACAGCACAACAACACAGTACAACACAGCACAGCAACACAGCACAGTACAACACAGCACAGCAACACAGTACAACACAGCAACACAGCACAGCAACACAGTACAACACAGCACAGCAACACAGTACAACACAGCACAGCAACACAGCACAGTACAACACAGCACAACACAGCACAGCAACACAGCACAACACAGCAACACAGCACAGCAACACAGCACAGCAACACAGCACAGCAACACAGTACAACACAGCAACACAGCACAGCAACACAGCACAGCAACACAGTACAACACAGCACAACACAGCACAGCAACACAGTACAACACAGCACAGCAACACAGCACAGCAACACAGCACAACACAGCACAGCAACACAACACAACACAGTACAACACAGCACAGCAACACAGTACAGCAACACAACACAGCACAACAACACAGTACAACACAGCACAACAACACAGCACAGCACAGCAACACAACACAACAACACAGCACAACAACACAGTACAACACAGCACAGCAACACAGCACAGCAACACAGTACAACACAGCACAGTAAAACACAGCACAACAACACAGCACAACACAGCACAGCACAACAACACAGTACAACACAGCACAGCAACACAGTACAACACAGCACAGCAACACAGCACAGCAACACAACACAGCAACACAACACAACACAGTACAGCAACACAGTACAACACAGCACAGCAACACAGCACAGTACAGCAACACAACACAACACAGCACAACACAGTACAACACAGCACAGCAACACAGCACAGCACCACAACACAGTACAGCACAGCAACACAGTACAACACAGCACAGCAACACAGTACAACACAGCACAGCAACACAGTACAACACAGTACAACACAGCACAGCAACACAACACAACACAGCAACACAACACAACACAGCACAGCAACACAGTACAACACAGTACAGCAACACAACACAGTACAGCAACACAACACAGTACAGCAACACAGTACAGCAACACAACACAGTACAGCAACACAGTACAGCAACACAACACAGTACAGCAACACAACACAACAACACAGTACAACACAGCACAGCAACACAACACAGTACAGCACAGCAACACAGTACAGCACAGCAACACAGTACAACACAGCACAACAACACAACACAGCACAGCAACACAACACAGCACCACAGTACAACACACCACAGCACAACAACACAACACAGCACAGCAACACAGTACAACACAGCACAGCACAGCAACACAACACAGCATAGCAACACAGTACAGCAACACAACACAGAGCACACAGCACAGCACAACCCTGTTTATAAAACACCAGCGGCCACATTAATCAGGCGTCAGTGGTGAAACCCAACAAACTCTTTGGATAAGGAGGACAGGCGTGTGTGAGGAAGGTGGGGCTGGGAGCGACAGAGAGCATTTAAGGAGAACATTCAGTGACAGACGGCAGCGGAGATCTTCACCACGCATCTGCATCCATGGTGATCTTCCTCGGAAATCTCATGGTGTGCAGCGGAGGGACATTTGTAGATGAATTAAGATGTTGCTTTTGCTGAAGGCAAATGAGAATGACTGGCTCTGTGAGGTGCATCACTGAAGCTCAGCCAGTCTCCTTCTAAGGTGACCTGAGAAAGCCAAGAAGAGCCAAGGCTCTGAGCAGCCCATGGCTACATTATATTGACTGTGGTTATGTGTTTTTTTTTTTGTTTTCTCATCATGGGTTTGTCCATGAGCCATGTCCAATTATTCTGGACAACGGTCTGCTCACCGACAGTCAAACCATTTCAGTTCAAGGTGATCCAGAATGATTTAGCCCGTTTCCCAAAGTTTAAATCCCAATATGATGGCGAAACTATCATTTCATGGGTAATTATTAGATATAGTGTTACAGGCATGGTTATTCTGCAATAACACCCAGCTAATGCATTAAAGGAACACTGTCATTCTGAATATAATCTTTATCTACCATTTCTGCTGATTACCACACACAGACAGTGAAACAGATGTGATTAATAGAAATTTGGTTGAAAACCAGTGGAGAATTCCTAACGTGTAGTGAGTCTGATCATATCAAAGAGCAAGAAAGCACTAGACAAAACAGAGGACATTGTTTCAATGTTTTTTCAGAATCTCTACAAATCTATTGTTTAATATTTTCGCTCTAAAAAAAGTGCATCTCAACACGCTGAATATGTGGGTTACTGCCCTTTACCAAAATAAACCTAGCCAAGCACTCTTACTCAGTCAGGTACTAAAGAGGAACATTTATTCCGTTCTAAGCTCATTAAAAAGGTACACAGCAAACTTTTTGTCCTTGTTCAGTCTTATTTTGTCAACCCTGCCCCGAATAGACTCTTATCATCCAGTGATGATGGATGGAGGCGAAAACAGAGGAAAAGAGAATCAAGTTTAAAAGCATTAAAAGCTGCAAACCTGTAAAGAAACGGGCCGAGCGTTGGGAGAAGAACCTGGAAGCCCAAAGGCAGGAAGGTGGAAAAGTGTGGCAGAAGGTGGTGGAGAGGCTCCCGGCGAGAGAAGGCCGGGCGTGGCGGAGGGCCAGCTCTGCCCACAGGCACGTCCGGCCGGCCAAGGGCTAAAGGCCAGAGGCTGCCCGTGAGCTCTCCACAGTGCTCTCCTGCTCCTTCCGCACAGACCTCCATGTCAAAGCTCACTCCTGACACGGAGGCCCAGCCGGCTGCCAAGGTCGGGCCGGATGTTGAGAGGCTGGGGGGTGGGTGGTGCGTGAGGGTCTTAAGAGACGGAACGCATAAACCGTCGCGATGACTCTTGGTGCAGAACATCGCTTAGGAACATGGATCTTCTTGGATCTTCTAGGATCTGTGTGTGCATGCACCCCTGGCGAGCAGATGCTATTTGAGATGCGGGATCGATTCAGGGTTTGTTCTCTCGGGGTGAGGGGGTTCAGCCAGTCTGCTGCTCTGAGTGGAGATTGGAAGACCTAGACAGACAGCAGGACAGACAGCAGAGGGCTAACATATAGAACAGCCTCAGTTAGGGCCAAGGTTATATTGGGTATCACAGCAGTGCTGAGTCCCAATAACAGAGACAAAAGGCTCCTTCAGAGTCCGACCAAACCCTTCAGTTATAGATATACAAGTGCTGCATGCACTTATATTCTTAGCAGACTCTCCATTATTCTGTTCTATACATAAATACTGTACATTATATATTCAGTTATTTTTGCCACAAACTATTGATACCGGCAATCTGATAGACAAAGTTGGCTAAGCCGTGAATATTTATGCTATAGAACAGGGATTCTCATCATTTTGCTACAAACTGCTCACTTAACCCACCAAAAAATTTTCCCGTTTCCACATGAAATCGAGTGTTTAAAATCGAAACAAATACTAGCGCTAGGTATTCACTGCTGTATTTCTGTTGGTTTGTTTAATGGATTTCTCGGTCAGTTATAACGGTGTCTGCATTTGTCCAGCTTCAGGATCTTTCGTGATTAAAGACCCTATTTTTAAATATTTATACATAATGGGCAGAAGTCAAAACGTTAGAAACATTTCACTCAGACTTGCAGTAATTATCTTGCTTATCCACCAGTTAGCTTTGTCAGTCATGTGATTGTACTATGCTAGACTAATCAAAGCTAAATGTTATATTTTATCGAAAAAAAAAAAAGGAAACCTTTGGGGACCCTAGGAGTACAGCTGTGACCTATAAGTTGAAAATCACTGCTACAGAATACATTAGTCAATTATATGCTTTCATCTTTATGGCAACAGCTTGGGAAACCCCTCCCCTGGTCCAGTATGGCCACGCCCCTGAGGTCCATAAAGATATGGTTTGACAAGGGACTGCAAGATCTTTCTGCTCGTGCAGATTAGATTGTCAGGTGTCCATACTTTTGATCAAATAGTGCAGATATGTAAAAACATTTAAGCAAACATCAGTATTTGAGTATATTCTTTTGATAGAAAGTCTTTTTAAATCTTGCATATTAAGATTAATATCTCAGTAGAAAAGGTGAAAAATGATCAATTCCTAGGTGAATAAGGACCAAGATATGATCATCTTCTAAAATGAAGAAACCTGCAAGAAACCTAATGTCTTGACTCAAGGGACCAGTAAGAATAAAATGACCCTATATCTCTCTGTGATTGACTCCTGTCACCAATTAATCTTTCTACTGGCAGGACAATCTGCAAGAATGTAAATCTTCTGATTGAACACTAGTGTTTTCTTTCTTTCTTACACACCCTGACCCAGTCACCCAAACCCACCCACACACACACACACCCCAGAGGTCATGTGAACCAGCACCACAATCAATATATGATAAGAAGTTAATTAAAATCTTTATTTCATTATGTGTTACATTCAATACCCAATGTGTTTCTTTAGGACACATATATGATAGGCATAAATACAAATGCGCGTTCTTTTAATATTTTTTTGTGCCTTTTCTAATAGAATAAGATGAGTGAGCGAAACTTCACACCCTCATATTTACACGTAAAGTCCAACTTTATACAAAGTTGATGCCTTCAATATTTACAGAAAAAAGAAAAGACATCTCTGACCAACCAAATAAAGGTGCGGAGAAAAGCAGTTCATTAAACTCGCTTACAATAAAACTGGGAAGAATCATTGACTCATAATGGAATTTAGCAGTTCTCAGAGGACATAAAAATCAACTTGGTGCATACTTTGAGTATTTGTTAATCGTTTGTCCTATTTGAAATACGTCCAACTTAAAATCATGAGGTGTGTTATTAGGAGCTGAGCCTCGTCCTGATTGGCTCCTGGAGTTTCCTCTTAAGTGCACTGAGGGGAGGGGGAGGAACTAAAAGCGCAGGTTACCCTGAATGAGCGTCATGGGCCAGGTACAGTAATGCAATAACAGTCATTCCATTCAACTACTCTCTACAGTGACCTGTGTTTTAAAAGCTATATGTCGAAACGCATGAAGGAGACAAGATGACACGGAGCCCTCAGTACATGAGAGAATTTCTGTGGATCAATTTTTTTTAGCTATTAAAAAATACAACACCCAAAAAAAACAAACAAACAAACCACACACAAAAACAGGATGAAAATGTCTAAAAAGACCAGTGTTTCTGACATCCAGCAGAAATTGCAAAAAAAGAAAAAAAAAATAGTGGCACCTACATTTAACAGGCAATGTTATAAAATACAATGAAATGAAAAGGAAAGAAAAGATAGCCCTTATGACTAATTGAAATCAGATCTGGATGGATCCCAGTTTAAATCACAGTTAAGATTGGGGGGGGGGGGGGGGGGGGGTGTGTGTGACTGGGTGACAAGAAAAAACAAAATGACGCCAAAACAAAACGACCCAAAGAACGAGACAAGTGAGTCGCAGCACAGGATGAGACGCTACACTTGAGATCTTCGAGGATGACAGTAACTATCAAACATCTGTAAGCAGTGGAGTGTTCAGTAGTTTGGCAATGACTTTAAATATTGACCACTTTGGAAAGCCTTTAAAGTCAAACAACCGTAACATAAATACATCAAATGTAGAGGAAAACAAACAAAAACAAATCAAACATTCTTTTTTCATGGAGTCTCGACATAACGAAGGACTGCGTGAAGTCCGAGTCCACGGACGACGGTCTTGAGTAAATCAGGCACGCAGACAGAGAGAGCGGAACGTGACGCTGAGGTCAGCACGTTGGGGGTGCGCTAAACGACACGGCCGTGTCGATGCGCGTGAAGAATGGGAAAACCACCTGAGTTTGAGAATCAAACGCATCAACACAGACTGGTACTAGTGTTCGCGCGGGCCGGAGAACTTATCGCTAAGCTCCGCCGCAGACTCGAAGCTTAGCGCTGACCGCGGACAGACAGTCTCTGAGGACAGGGTCATGTCTTGCATCTGCGCTTCCTCCTTTCCAGTCTTGGAAAATGTAAAAAACAAAAAAACTAAACAAAACGCAAAACAAAGAAGATCAAATAAAAAAGATGAACTCGAGTAAAGAACTAATGGAAAAGCATCCATTCCAGAGTGAATGTTTTGACCAGCTCGTAAACAGTCACATGGGCAATGAATGTAGCTCCGGACAGCCAAGAGGCGAGGGCTGTTTGGCAAAAGGCTGTTTGGGCCTTGCTCAAGGAAAACAAACAAACAAACAAAAAGCAACCCAGCAATTCTCCATTATGGAAAATACCCCATTGTGGGTGTGTGTGCGAGTGTGTGTGTGTATTTAAGGGTAGAGGCTAGTCTCTCCGACCTCCTGGAACAGTGATGTGTAGAACTCCGGCTCCAGTTGCTTGTTGCGGTAGCGGTTAACGATGTCGGCTATCTTCTGTTTCCGTCGCACGTGGGGGGGGCTGTATGAGTCGCTCTCCAGACGCTTCCTCCTGCAGGCGTTTATCACCGTCTGCCGCACCAGGAAGCCTGCCAAACACCGCAGAGACAGACCGGGGTGAGCGGACAAACGTCCACGCGGCCGCGGAGAGTGACGAGCGGGTCGGGCGTCGGGGCGATACGCCCGAGGCGGCACCTACCCAGAGCTCTCCTGCTGACCACCATGTTGTCCACCAGGGGGATGACCATGCTGAACTTGCCGATGGCTCCGTGAAGCTTGATGCGGAACAGGCCCGTCTTCAGAGGGTGGATGAAGATGACCAGCACGTCCTTCTCTGGGGAGCTGGGCCTGAGGCGGGGGAGCAACAGAATTACGCCGCGATCCCACCCCCACTCCGGACTATACGTCTACAGCGCTGGAGGAAGCTCGTGGAAATATGCGTTGTGTGGTGTCCTGGGCGGAGACGGAGTCTGACCTGGAAGCATTGCTGTTGACGGCACTCTCCAGACCCGTACTGGTCTCAGCCAACAGCTCCGACACAGGGAAATTCTCTATACACACACACACACACACACACACACACACACACACACACACACACATTCAGAAATGGCAATATCGACTCAGGTCACCAAAGGCTCATTTTGCAATTCAAATATAAACCCAGCCAAGCAGTCACAGCCATAACTCAGCCCTCGGCTTATTACGCAGATAAACTAAATAAAAATATTTAAGCTTGTGAACAAATTGTTTAATTACAGAAATTATTCATAAAATTCAAGAGTTTTTTTGGCCAAAAAAAAAAAAAAAAACTGTTGATGGACAGAAAACAGCCACCTCATCCTAATTTGCATATGTAATCTGCCGGATTACGGAACGGCCAAAGGTTTCCTGAGAACAGCCAGCACAGCTGACAGCAGCTAGTAATGTCTAGAGAAGGTTGGTCTATAAAACCTGTCAGTATGTAAAACAGTATGCTACTTTAACAGTATGCTAATTTGACATCAGAATGACTATGCCCTCCTACAATAGCTGCGTGTACAACATAAAAAGTATTAAAAATACCAGCCGATATTCTATGCATATTTAGATACAAGTTTAGAGTACTAGTGTTGTACTCTCTCTCTCCCACACACACACACACACACACACACACACACACAAACACAAACGTTTGTTTTTTACCAATATCATCGTATCTCTCCACCCAGACCACCAGCACCTTCGTCTCGGGGCCGAGCGGCGGGACACTCCTGCCAGACATCTTCTTACTCCTCACCGTGGGAGACTGGCACCAAGAGAAGAGACATTACACGACACGCCCAGCAGAGCAGCAGCGAACCACGCCTCTCGGGGGAGGCGGCCACGAGCCTGGGGGGAGGCGGCCACGCGCTTCGGGCAGTCGGAGTGGCGGCGAAATTGTAAACACGCAGCTTTAATTTCTTTGTTATTGGACAGATCAAGGGGAGACTTGTGAAGTGAAGTCTTCTCACTACACGGAGATCTACTGAGAATGTGATAGGCGGTTTCTGTTACACCACAGGACATGCTGCCAAATTTCATTTAATTGTGCATCCAGTGGTGTGTGTGTGTGTACCCGCTGTGCAGGACCCATGTTGTCCGAGTGGTTGGGGAAGAGCTCCAGTGTGAGGTTGGGTTGTTTCAGTAGGCTGGGCAGCAACTCCATTTGGGAATCAGAGTCCACTGTGGGGAAACTATTTTCAGATGACTCCGCTACACACACACACACACACACACACACACACACACACACACACACACACACACACACACACACACACACACACACACACACACACACACGTCAAACACAACAGTCTATCTGTGAGCGTTCCAGCATCTTCTCAAGTACTACTCTGCACTAAAGGAGGTGAGGAAAGGCGGCGCTGACCCGAGGACTCGGCGAGGGACGGCACCACGAAGGCGATCTCGGTCAGGGCGTCGGCGTAGTACAGCACCTTCCTCTCGCCGTTGAACACACCCCCGCCCGTGTCTGCCACAGACACACACTCGTCTACCACAGCGGGCGGGGCGAGAGAGGGAGCAGTTAGGAACACCGCTCGGGTCGAGAGGCGACCGCACGCGTGAAGCCGGCAGGGGCAGCGCGGCGGTACCTGGTGTGTGAGCACCGTCGGACGTGTTGATGGTCCAGCTGGTGCAGACGCTCCCGGTCCAGCCTGGGTGCTGACCCACGTCCACCGGCCAGCCCAGAGACAGCAGCAGCTCCAGGAAGTGAGGTTGAACATTCACCGCCGACTCCACGTTCCTCAAGATCTACACACACACACACACACACACACACACACACACGTTATGCGTTACTGTGTTAGTGGGACGTTTTAGCACAGCTAATCAAAGCTGTGTCTCCTGAAACCCAACACCATCATGGGTTACTTCCCCACAAAGTGTCAAATCCAAGCTGTCAGACACAGCACACTGAAGCACTCCAATGTCCGTGTGCGTGTCTGGGGCCCAACGCGCCCCCGTGTGTCTGGCGTCTGGCCTCCTACCTCCTGGCTACTCTTCTGCCCAGCCCTCATGTAGAAGATGAAAACCGTATCACAGGGTCGGCATGGCAACAAATCTAGGTAGCCGATGTCATCGCAGAAGCCTGGCATAGTGGAGTCCAGAGCGATGAGATGAGGAGGCAGACGACTGTTACCTGGCTCCTAGGAGACGCCCCACACACACACACACACACACACACACACACACACACACACACACACATTTGGCCTTGCAGGTCACATCTCCATTTTCTAGTTCGAAAGGGCCCACTGTTGCACAGCGTTTCCGCGGCGACACCCAGCGACTCCATCGGCCCGAACAAACGGATGATTTAGAGCCACGCGGACACATTCACAGCCACACGAGGCTGAAGACACGACAAGTTAAAAAAAGGCTGCACCTGAAACACAAACCTGCACATATGCGAGCCAGCTCTAGGGTCCGAGCGCTACAAACGCGCAGCATATTAATAGTAACATGCAGCATTAAAGACGACGTTAATAGAAACACGTGGGGGGAGGCGACGCGGGGAGCTTTGATACCTTGAGGGCCTCCAGCGACAGGAAGCCGAAGTGGGAGAGGAAGAGGCGGGCGGTCTGGAACTGGTGTGCGGGGGGAGGGGGCTTGCAGTCGGTGAGGGGGTCGGGGAAGGGCTTGTTCCTCCACAGCTCCTCCGAGTAGTGCTCCAGGGCCGTCTCGTAGTCAATCTGCTTCACCATCACACCACGCAGCTTATCGTGCTGTAGCTCCAGCTGACACACACACACACACACACAGGGGATTAGTTATGCACAGGCTCTCCTGAACCGCTTCGTACTCCACTGGTTGATGAGTGATGTCTGAGGCGGTGAACACCGCCTGTGAGACTCACGCTCCCCCTCCACCGTGTGCTTAAATGGGTTCATAACACAGGGAGTGCTGCTTTCTGCTGAGATTCTAAGAAAGTAGCTGCTGAGTGTTATCATTCGTCTTTCTCACACACACACACACAGCCAAGCTTTCAACCAAAATCCTCTTGTTGTCCCAAACACGACCCCATAACAGTGAAACTGCACCGCGCTTAATTTAACTCCGTCATTTAAATTCAAATGAACAGCTTTTCGTCTTCAATGTCATGGTGATAATGGCGAAGCGCGTAATTGCACAGGGAGCCAACAACCAGTAGACCATCTCACCGAGATGGAGCCCAAGTGGAGATCGCCATATGGAGAAGTAAACGAGAACTAAATGAGAACAGAACGAGAGCTGCATCCAAAGGAAGGCGAACGAACTGCGTCCCCGCATGTGTGGGGTCGAACACCCAACGTCGTCACAATGATTTCAGACTATAGGACGAAACATGCAGCACTCCTGTCAGTCAAAGAGAGACCCCACCCCATTCGGTGTGGACTAAAACGTTACCAGAGCATAATCCGAACATCCCCGGAGCGGTGGGTCAGCGGCCCACGACCTTTCTTACCTCTTTATCTACTATATCGTGGAGGTCTGGGATGCTCAGGTCAGCTTTCACAAACGGAATCTTGTCGACCTCCTCCGGGAACGGCCTGTGCTTGACGTTAAAGCGAATCCCGACGTCGTTCTTGGGAGCCGGCCGTTTCTCGGGAAGGAAGACCTGCTGTAGGAGGGAGAGAGGTGGTCAGTGTCAAGGGGACGACAGGCGGGGGGGTGGACAGTGAGTGTTAAGGGGAGAGGGACCAGCCAAGGCTGGTCAAGCTACCTGTCCCCAGTGGTGCATGATGGGAAAGGGAGACAAACCAGTAAAAAAAAAACAAAAAAACAAAAAACAAAACAAAACCCCCCACAATTCCCTAAACATTTATTAGAAACACCACCCGAGTGGACGGTCGGAGGTGGCGGCCCATCGGTGGTCGTGCACAATCTGGGCGTAGCTGTCCAACTCTCAGTGGCCTGTGGTCATGTGGGTGTAGTTGGCTGGCTTCCTTCAGCCCAGCAGTGACATTAACACTCCAGCAGCAGTGCGGTGTCTGCTGCCCTCAACACGGCGCTCAGCCGCCGCTAATGCTAAGAGTCACAGCCGAGCTGTGGGTGGAGAACGGCACTTCACCCAAAACGGAGCCAGTCATAATGTGGAACAGAGAGGGCAGACATAGCGGATGGCAACAGCTAAACTACGGCCTGTGAGACAGGTCCACCATTATAACAGAAATTTAGATTACACAAAACGTATGAAAAATGTATTTTAGATTCAGCAATGTTGGGCCTACTGTTTAAATCAGGAGAGTTTGCTGGCCAATCAAGTACAGTAATAATACGGTTGTTAAACCAGGTATTGGTACTTTTGGCACTGTGGACAGGTGCCAAGACCTGCTGGAAAATGAAATTTCCATCTTCAAAAAGCTTGTCAGTAGAAGGAAGCATGAAGTGCTCTAACATTTCCTGGTAGACGGCTGCGCTGACTTTGGTCTTGATATAACACAGTGGACCTACAGCAGCAGATGGCATGGCTCCTCAAACCATCACTGATTGTGGAAACTCCACACTAGACCTCAAGCAGCTTGGATTGCGTGTCTCTCCACTCTTCCTCCAGACTCCGGGATCTTGATTTCCAGATGAAATGCAAAATTTACTTTCATCTGAAAACAACTTTTTCATCTACACCTGTTGTTATAGGTCCACTGTGTTATATCAAGTCAGCACAGCCGTCTAGCAGGAAATTTTTGAGCATTTCATTCATCCCTCTGCAGACAAGCTTTTTGAAGATGGAAATTTAATTTCCCAGCAGGGCTTGGCACCAGTCCACACTGCCAAATTACCAATACCTGGTTTAATAACCACATTATTACTATGCTTAATCAGCCAGCAAACTTGCCTGACCCAAACCACACAGAGAATCTACGGTATTGTCAAGAGGAAGGTGAGAGACATCAGACCCAACAATGCAGATGAGCTGAAGGCTATCAAAGCAACTAAGACTTCCATAACACCTCAGCAGTGCCACAGGCTGTTCACCTCTATGCCACGCTGCATTGATGCAGTAATTCATGCAAAAGGAGTCCCGACTAAGGCTGGGCGATATGGAGCAAAAATAATATCTCGATATTTTTTAGCTGAATGGCGATATACGATATATATCTCGATATTTTTTTCTTCCCAAAAGGTAATAAAGAGGCAGTAATAATTCAAATCTATGTCCCAAATGAGAAGAAGAGAGGCAGGACAGGGCGGAAGTTGTTAAAAGAGAAACTCAAGTAAATTCACTATTCACAGTGTTGTGCGTGAATGAGTTCAAAAGAACGCGTTCATTGAACACGCTCATTTTTTCGTGAACTTTGAACTGAACGAAACACATTTTTAAATAACTTGAACGTGAATTAGTTCACATTATGTGTCATGAACGGTAGACATCACTGTAAATGAACGTTGGAATTTGTTTCCATTGAAAACTGAGTGACATCTGTTTTCTCTTTTGAAACGCAACGAGAGAAATTTTCTCCCTCCTGTATTCTCGCTGGTGCTGCTTAAATCATGAATCACCAAACAGAAATAGTTTTGACGTTGTGTGCGCAATGCATTGTGGGCAACGTAGTGTCCGCATGAGAATAGTTAACATACTGGCTAGTTAATAACATACTGGCTTCCGCACGACGTTACCCGTGATGAATTGCAGCAGAGCGGGGTAGGCATAACACGTATAAGAACGTATAGTGATTTCTAGCTTGTAGTTGTCACGTCTGGCTCCGCCCCCTTCTAGTCTCGTCGTTTTAATGTTTTCCTTGTTCTTTTTACGCCCCTCTGTTTCAGCTGTTCCGTGTTAGCTTGTCCTAGTTTTACAAGCGTATGTGTGTGTGTGTATTGCCTATGTCCAGACTATACCTTGAGGGATCATTGTCGGTTCTTTATCTCCTAGTTGGTGTGTATATGTCCAGACTATACCTTGAGGGATCATTGTCGGTTCTTTATCTCCTAGTTGGTGTGTATATGTCCAGACTATACCCTCAGGGATCATTGTCGTTTCTTTATCTCTTAGTTGGTGCGTATGTCTAGACTATACCTTCAGGGATCATTGTCGTTTCTTTAGCTCCTAGTTGGTGTGTATATGTCCAGACTATACCCTCAGGGATCATTGTCGTTTCTTTATCTCTTAGTTGGTGCGTATGTCTAGACTATACCTTCAGGGATCATTGTCGTCTCTTTATCTCCTAGTTGGTGCGTATATGTCCAGGCTGTACCTTCAGGGATCATTGTCGTTTCTTTATCTCCTAGTTGGTGTGTATATATAGCCTATGTCCAGACTATACCTTCGGGGGTCATTGTCGTTTCTTTATTTCCTAGTTTGGTGTGCACGGTATTCACGCCTTATCTGTGATTCGTGGTTTTGATTAGCTTCGTGTTTGTTTATGGTTAAAGTCTCTGTTCCATTTTCAGGTTCGTAGTGTTTTAGGTTTTCAGTTCATGTTTGGTCTCCGTGTTCTCTAACGTGATATCGTGCCTGGCAATACATGTATGTTCTGTTAGACTTCATGTTCATGTATGGCCGTTACTTGCTTCCCGTGTGTTTGTTCATGTCAGTGTATGTAACAATTAGTTGTACTCTTGTTTGGTCTAGTTTTGTGCCCTTGTCATTTCCGCTGCCTTTTAGTGTATTAAGCGTTAGTTCTCTATTCATCATGCCACGTCATTCGCGGTCCACTCGTGTGTCGTCTGCAAATGTAAGATGTGAAATAAAATCTAATGAGATTGTACTATCTACTTCGCAAGTTCGCATTTGTGTCCACCCCTTGATTGCGCAACAGCCAAATCGTGAAAAAAGTATTTGAATATCTCACAAAAAAAAGTAAAATGAACTGAACTTTGAACTAGTTCATAATTAAAATTGTGAACTTTGAACGTGAACTGTTCACGAAATACTTCTACACTACTGATGTAGCTCCTCGTTTAGGAACTAAATAATTCACAGTGTGAGCACTGCTGCTCTCTCCGCTGTTGGCCATGTTTATTTTGCGCGCTGCACACACAACCTGCGTCCTTGCGTCATAATGTCGCGATATAGCGAAATCCTATCGAATAAAGAAATGTACCGGTATTTTTGTGAACGATATTATATCGCCCACCCCTAGTCCCGACCAGTGTTGGGAACGTTATTTTTAAAAAGTAATTAGTTATAATTACTCACTACTTGTTTAAAAAAGTAACTGAGTTAGTAACTGAATTACTCTATAATAAAAGTAACTTGTTACCAGGGAAAGTAACTATTTGTGTTACAGTAAAAAAAAAAAAAAAGATATATGCCAATGAATAAGGATTTTTTTGAAAAAGCAGCTTTCACAGTCAGTTGAAATGAGTAGATCAGAAAGGTGTTTAACTTTTGATATTTATTGCACATCAACAGACCAGTGCAGGATAAAATCCTTTAAAATCCCAAATCTTTGTAAAAAAAAAAAAAAAAAAAAAAAACCTAAAGTAAAAAGTTACACTATATAAAGTGCATTTACATCTATCAAATTAAATTAAATTCTCTCAACCTGAGACAACTGCTTTGTTCACAACAGAAGTAAACTTAACAATAAAACCTCTATTCTTAATTAAATAAATCAAATACCCAGTCTGGTAGACATCCAGGAACTTCAAGTATTTTCTTAAATAATGTTTATATTGCCACCTTGAAAATGCTAACTTTTCTTCGGCTTGCTCCTGACTCGCCATTTCTGCCTCTTCTCCATTTGGGTCACGTGTCACTGGTGTGCTTCATCACACGTGTAAAAACACTGGCTCTGATTGGCTACCATAACGCTGCCTTAGCCAATCGCTTACTGACTTGTTAAGATAAACAGGTGTTACACCGAGAACTGTGACCTATCGAGATCTGTTACTCCTCACTAGCCTGGGCTGGGGTCCACTCGGATTACTGTTAGTATGTCAATATACAGTGATGGCTAAGTTACCTTGAAAAAGTAATCCGATTACTGATTACTCCTTTTAAAAGTAACTTAGTTACGTTACTGATTACTTGATTTTAAAAGTAACTACGTTAGATTACAAGTTACTTTAATAGTTACATTCAGCAGCAAATTAAAATTTTCCAATACTCACTTTATTGGAAGTGCATTTTTAACAGTAACAATGTATTGAAGCAGGTTCGGTAACTGAGGCAGAAACTGCTTAATCCAAAAATCCAGAGGAGGGAAACCAGTGTCACTTAAAGGGCAAGACTCGCCGTGAGGAGTAGTAGTCGCTACAGTATCTCCTGACATTACGTTTGTGTAGCTGCGCGGTATTATTTGTAAATTTATTTGTAAACGTAATACAAGCGAACTGTTCAGTCAGACAGCTTGTGAAACGAAATACCATTACAATTTCAAGCATTTTAAAGTAGGCAACGTTAGTCAAAATTCCAGCACTTTTCAAACGTGGAACACAAAGCAACATTAAAATTCTTCAGGTAAATGTCCCTTCCCCTGTTTTTGAGGGGTATTTCTTTATACTACCACATATCGTTTCGGGAGGACACTGCAAAAAATGACTTGTAAAACGTGCTCGCGCTTTCACAGGGTCGCGCGCAGCGTTCGGAGTCGAGCGCTACGGTCAGACGCAAAAGTAGAACTGACCAAAAAGAAAGCAAAATATATATTTTTACTAGGGAAAATAAAAATAGTAACGCAGTTATTTGGATAAGTAACTTTAATCTGATTACTGGACTGGAAATAGTAGCGCGTTATATTACTCGTTACCGAAAAAAGTGGTAAGATTAGAGTAACGCGTTACTAAGTAACGTGTTACTGACATCACTGTCAATATATAGTAACGCACCGCTTTTAATGACCAGTAACGTCAACGGCGTTGTAACGACAGGAAAAGTAATTAATTATATTATCCCGTTACTGACAAAATGATGCCATTACCTAACGTTATTAAAAATAACGGCGTTATTCTCAACACTGGTCCCGACCAAGTATTGTGTGCATTTACTGTACATACTTTTCTGTAGCCCAACATGTCTGAATTAAAATCCATTTTTTCAGTTGTTCTTATATAATTTTTTGAGATCATGATTTTGGGTTTTCATTGGCTATAAGCCACAATCAACATTAACAGATATCAGATTCACTTTTTGTACTGAATTAATGAAATAAATAAACTTTTTGATATTCTAATTGATCGCGATGCACCTGTAGCTTATGGGAATAGTAAATATTTATTTTGCTCTACAAATGAATTTATTAATAGTTGATAATTTCATCATGTCTGTAAATACTTTAGTGTTTAGCGGTGTGAGCCCATGACGTTCTGATTGGTTGGTGGTGAGAGGGGCGGAGGGCGTCTTACCTTCTGATTGGCACGTGCTCCTCGAGGCTGGTGGAAGAGCTGCATGGTCCAGGCGTGACGCCCACACATGCCCCGGATCAGCATGGTAACGGACGGAGACGGGTCTGCCGGGACACAACCGCACGCAGCGGTTAGTGCGTGTGCGGTGGGAGAGAGGCGTAGCTAGCGCGCGCGCGCTGCGCTTCATTACTCACTCTGCTCGTTACCCAGCGGCTGCTCCAGCATGGCCAGGATGACGGAGTTGTCCAGGACGAAGTATCTGAAGCTGCTGTGGGAGGTGGACGAGAGCCTGGAGTGTTTGATGAGGGTGTCCTCGTTCAGCAGGCTGCAGGTGGAGGCGGGGCCACTGGGCGACGGGAACGCCCCCAACACCTGCATGATGCTGTAGAGATAATAGATGTGGGGGGGGGGGGGGTAGTGTTTGGGTATTAAACACCTGCAATGTGTTTAATCATCACACATCAAGAAGGTATTGACCTCACCATGACAACGTGGCTTCAGCTGCGTCTTTGACCCTCATGGAAGCAGGGTTATGCTCTTTGTCACCTTTATACCTCACTTCCTGTTCGCTCGTCTTTGACTTGCTGCCCGAGATGCCCAGCTCGACAATCTCCAACACCTCTATGAGACAGTCCTGCCACACACACACACACACACACACACACACACACACACACACACACACACACACACACACACACACACACACACACACACACACACACACAGGGATGAGCACCAACCCAACCTCTCCCCTCCTGCCCTTGCCAGTACCGCAGGTGGGCGTTTTGCGGTGGACCTTCTCGTTCGGGTCGTACCTTCTCGTTCAGCATGTCAGGATGTTCCGTGAGCCACACGCAGAGGCACTGGAAGGCGGCGACGATCATGGAGTGCAGGTCTCGGGAGTGGAGGGGGGCGGGCCGACTGCACTGATGCACGATGTAGCTGCACACCGAGCCGACGGCCCGCTTGCGGTCCGAAGACTCCACGATCGCCTTCACCTAACAAGGGGGCAAAACCACGATGAGACCGGTCGAGTGGCCCAGGCCGGGATCAGCTCCTACACGGCTGTGGTTGCCACAGTTTGGAATTACATCGAACTAAGTGTTTGACTGGCCTTGCATGCCGTGTTCACATCGCTCATCTCGTACCTCGTGACACTGGGCCCTCTCTCGTGTGAGAGAAGAGAGCTCTATTCACTGCTGTAATACCTATCGCCTGTTACTCAGACGACATCCGGCTCTACCTCACTCTGAGGACTAATGATCTGTGCTCACTGAAGCATCTCAGAGCGCTTCGAGGATATAAAAAGCTGAAGGAACAATAATTTTCTCTAATTAAATGAAAACTGCCGTCTCCGAATACAGTTCATCAGAAACCCGGCCGTACGGTTAGGTTCAGCCACATTTTGCAGTCAAGAAAGACTTCCTGACGAATCAAATGTGTCAGGACTTTATCGACTCAATTTCTCTAATCATATCTTTTCATTCATGTGTGAATCTCACAGATTATTGTAATTCGATGTATTTAGGACGTTTTTCTTAGATACTTTACAGACAGGGCAGAAGGTTCTACTCATTAAAACCAAGATGAAAGATCACATCACCTCAGCTGCCCATTACGGGACCCAATTCAAAGTTCCTTCAACGACTTTTAAGGCATTAAATGCGCAAGTCTCTTCCTAAACTGTCGAGTTGAGACACTGTGGCCTGCAGACTCTGTACCGAGGTCATGGAACAGCCCAACACTGAACATTACCACATACGTCGCCAGTCGTCATTCGCTTCAGGCCATGTATGATCCGTCGTACCTTGGCCAGACCGGCGAGGAGCTCCAGGGCGGCCAGCGAGATGCTCATGTCTGACCTCCACTGCGAGTTGAGGCGCTGGGTGACCAGGTGTATGCTGCGTATCAGCAGGCCGGCCGCCGTGTCTGTGTGGAGAGCTGGGATATGACACACAGCACGGCGCGAAGCGCGGGGTTAGTCGCGCACACGCGCACACACACACGGGCGCGTGCACAGGGCACGCCCAAGCCGAGCACGGACGCGCAGCCATGTAGCACCGGCGTGCGCACGCTCGCTCACACGCGCGTTCGTGCGCACGCACGCACTCGTGCACGCCCGCATAACGCGCACAGCTGGGGACGCCGCACTGGCTGAATGCGCTGATGTTCCATCTCACAAAAACACTAATGACTGAAATGACAGTGAGCATCGTGCCATTCTAACACCATGCTTCCAACACAGACAGTGCATCAGCCATATTACAAGTAATTATAAATAAATAAATATTATAAATGACTCTTAGGCTGAAGTACATGCGATACTATGTCAAAAAGAGACATTCAAATCTTTTGCTGTCACCATGCGAAACCTAAACAGCTATCGTGCAACTACAGAGCATGCTTAGCGTTTGCAATATTCGCAATGCAGAAGCTTACAAGAGGAACACACAATGCACAAACACCCCCCTATCAACACCCCCAAACCCCCACCCACCGACCCTAGGGCTGCAGGTGACTGCCACGCCCTGACGGGCTCCGTGGGATTACCGTAGTCGCGGAGAAGGGCCTGGGCGGGTCTCTCGCTGTCCGGCGTGGTGGCCTCGGAACTGCCCGCGCTGGCATTGCTGATGCTACTGTTGTTACGGCTGTGGCTCTTGTCCAGGGGGGGCCCTCCGTCCACGCCTCCCTGCACACGCCGGTCCTCCAGTTAGAGCGCCCAGGCCTGAACCCCCCCCCCCCGCGCCCAGCGTTCACCCAAACCCCTCCCCCCCTGAGGTCTGTGTACAAGACCACAAAGCCTTTAAAATAACAGTACAAACATATCGATGCCAAGGGCAATGTTAAAAATACCACGTTGCAGTGTGTTGCAGTGTAAGAAGATGACAGTAAACACCAACAGACTGTGACTCACTCTCTTCCATGGAGAAACAGCGCGCCAACAACTTACCAGCTCGGCTTGGGCGCCTATAGACTCCAGAAGAGCGGAATCTTGGACTATATTCAGCATTGCAGCTGTGAACAGAACATGATGTACAACAAACCTTAGTTTGACTGTGACGGATCAGAATAATTAAGAGATAATAAAACACACTGAAAACGAATTTAAGCTACCCGAATTAGAAAACAGACATCGAGGAAACAACTCATACCTAGTATCATCTGGGTGTTGATTGGGTCCGTTTCGGTTTGCAGAGCGCCAATCAAAACGTTGACCAATCGCAGCTTCAGGGAGAGGAAGGTCACCGCTTTATCTTGAAGGGAGTTGTCATCGTTGCTAAATTTACCCTCCAATAGAACCTGAAAATAGGATACGGGAGAGATTAGAGGAGCAGTTACTCGGCACGTCGGCGTGTTTCTACGAGTGGAAGAGACCGCAGCAGCAGATAAACCGAGTCGCAGGCTTCACCTCAGATTTGACGTTGCCGAAATGGTGCGGGAGAGGCAGCATAGCGAGCAGCATGTTGATGGAAGCTCTTCTCAATTCAGTGGGGTTTACGTAGGACTTAAATTTGGTCAATTCACTGTAAAAAGAGGATGAAACTTCACCTTCACCGTTGCATGATTCTACAGTAAACGACCAGTTATCTTTTGGAGGGTAGTGGTCCTCAACATATTCCAAAAGCATCTGGAACAAGCAATTAGAGCCACGGTGTGTGCTGCAGAGACGGTCAATGATGTGTGACCAGCATGGCAGCTAGTGTGACACACTCATTAGAGGTGTGTGGAAATTCAAAAGCTTAACGTCATTTAGAGATGAACGTTTGTGTCGGTTGCGGAATATGCTATCTTAAGAACATTAACAGATCCTTCAAACATCCTTCAACGTCAAAAGTTCCAAAGTAATAAAAAAAACCAATACAGAGCCAGGTGTTTTATGGGTGTAGGAGAGGCCTCACGCAGCTACTCACCGATCAGGAAGAATAATTTCCAGTGCAGATATAAAGTATGGAACCACGACGTTGATCCCTTTCAGGTCAGAGCAGAACAGAGGTGAAGAGTTGAGGATAATGCTGGCCAGAACTGGCCTACAGATGTAGTCGGAGATCTGAAGACCCTGGATGAGGACCATGTAGAACCTGGCAGGAACGGAGAGCAGATCACGTAGGGTGGGGACAGAAAAACAAGAAACCCAAACTGACATCACCACAGTCTGGAGAAAAAAAAAAATCTCGTTTGGAAAATTTCAGTATGGTATTAGATGCCTTAAATGTGATTACATAGTCAGGGAGGCAGATCAAATTGTATTAGCACCCACATACATTCAGCATAAGAAACAAGCAAACAACAACAAAAAAATTAACTCATGGAGAGAATGATGAATCTGATTAGGATTCTAACAAGCTTCCGTTCATCACAATATAACAAAACCGTGTGTGCGCGTGTGTGCATGTGTGTGAGAGAGATACAGGCTACTAAAGCTGCCTTACTAAAATTGCCAGGTTTTAAGTGTGGCCTAGTTTAAAAGCACAACCAAACAGAACTGCAAAACACACAAGTAGTGGGCTGTAACTAGAAGCTATTGTGGGGTGGGGGTCCACAATGAAGCCCTAGATTACTGTACCTGGACAAGTAAACAGGCAGAATTTCCTCTCCGGTTTTCTTACTGCAGAAGATTCTACACAGTGTTCCACAAGCCTCTGCTCGACCAGACTCGTAATTGTCGGGGAACTCATTGGCGTCGAACATGGGGTTTGACACCATAGTGTCAGTAGACATCTGAGAGCCCTTCCTCCTCAGCTCAACCCCAGCCTGAGTTGCAAGGGCTGAGAGGGAGAAAAAGAGGGAGAGAGAGACAGAAGAGGACAGGAAGAGATGCAAGACCTAAGTGACTGTTTCCATGGGCTACTAAAAGGGTCTTAACAGGGATTACAGACAAAGAGGTCCACAAACCAAAAACGTCTTTGGAAATCCTGGTTGAACTAAAATCTTTAAATTTTTATGTACTTTTAAAATAATTTAACAAGTCATACTTTATCAATATAGCATGATCATTCGTGTAGCTGTTTTTAATCTTAAATTTGTTATTTTGTTACGAATTCTATGCTCATTCATGATATGCAGCAGAGTTACTTTGTAACTTCTAATGAAACTGCATTTGAAGATGACCTCAAGAGCTAGTTTACTAGCACTTTAATGAAACCTGTGTGTTTTAATGAAACCTATGTAATTTTGAAAGAAAAACTACACAAATTCCTCATACAATAATGGCTGTTGATCGAGTGAATAATCAGTCAGGGAAGAAAAAGAAAACAGGAAAAAGATAAGCTCTCCTGGTCAGCCTCCCTGTTAACAAACACCACACTTTGACAAGAGATTTATAAGACAAATGTTGAGGAAAAAAACTACTGTGACTCAGCGTCTCCAAATAACACATCAAAAGGCACAATATGGCTGAAACATACTTCACACACATCCACGACATGCAGAAATATTCATACAAAACTTAAAATAATCAATATAACAAACCAAAAATATAAATAAAAATAAATCAAATGATAACAAAAAAAAAAGCTACAGAATCAAAGCACCAGGCGAAACTGAGGACAACGTTGGCTGTTGTGTTTCTTTGGAGAAGATCGGTTAGTAGAGGTCCTTTAGGTGGATGGTATGAGAAGGAACTGGTTGTATGATGGCAGGTTAAGTTGCATCCAGAAACGAATGATCAATTGCAACAAACATTCTCTGCCCTTTGCTGGTGACTTTACCTACGATTGTTTCAATGAGGAATTCAGAATATTTGTTGCATTTGAGCTGATGACATTTGGGCAGCAGTCACTACACTCCCCGGACCCGTAATACCAGAACCAAGCGGTGTATGGCCAAATCTCTTGCCCCAAGAAAACAATACTGCGACAACAGAATATGACAGTGTCAAAGCAAAACATAAAAAGAAAAGAAAATTAACAAAATAATTGCAACTGGTAAAGCTTGTGTTCCTACTTACAAGATTTATAAGAAAGAAGAATTTGGAAAAATGTAGCTGCAAGATAGAGATAAAAATGGGAACAAATCAAATAACAGCAGTAACAGAGAATTAGAAACTATGAAGAATGTCATAATGGTCCTTTGTCTCGCAATTTTAGACGCTCAAGATGCTCACAGCTATGTAGGAAGTAAAGACAGTGGCTATAAGAGGACACTGAGCTTCAAGTGTTCATCATGCATGAATAAAAATGGAACAGAAACAAGGCAAACACAAGATGGACGATCAGCCTGCCTAACACTTCCCATAATCCAACCTCATCCCAGACATTCATCTCACAATACTTTAATGAAGAAGACTTTTATGGGTTTCAGTCTCTAAGGAAATTTAATTGATTTCATAAAATATACTAATTATGCTAAATTTGTCATTCCTTATAACTTTTCCTTATTACACCTTGATTAATGAGAGCACATCAAGAGCACTAGATATAATTTGCTGTCTTTGACAACTGTGGTAATTTTCACATTTTTTTGTCAATTTCTACCACCAGACTCATCACCAAAAATAGAAATATTTTACTGATATTCGAATGAAAACAAATCGGAGATTCATATACCTGACAGCCCGAATAAAAGAAAATTAAGCAATTTGGCCAAAATCAAATTTACGCTTTGGTCTACTTACGCTTCTACACATTTTATTCTAGTACATTCTCTAAACGTTGCTTCTTTCTGCTTTAGTTTTTTTTTTAATACTAACATAATAAGTAATGAAGGTGTGCTGACACTAATTTGATACATTAGGATAAACACAGGTCCAAAACTTCACACCAGTTTCAAAGGACCTTATTAAACTAAATAATTTTGTAAAATGTAATGTTCAATTTCCCATTTACAATTTAATTCTACTGTAAATTGGAAGACACCCACAAGCTTGCATGAAGTGATTATGGGCTAAGAAAGAAAGAAAGGTCTCCTCTACGCGTCTAAGATAGTTGCGCAAATTACATTCAAGCTTTCAGCTATGCAGTGTAATTGTGTTCCTTTTTATAGATAAAAGTCTCCTTACTGGACTCTAAACACCAATTAGTCTGTATTACATTACATGAAGGCACAAGTCTGAGGTAAATATCTGAGGATATTAGGCAAGTATCTAGTGTAGTGCATCTCTATATCAATTACTTCCATTACATGTAAGCAATGCTAGCCAGTAATTTTTTTTTTTAGCAATGGACATATATTGGAGGACTGACTGTACAATGTTCTGATTTTGGTCAGTTTCCTTTAAAGACACTTTATGCAAGATTTTGTTAGTTTATCAAAGCAGCACAAAGTTCATCCCATCACTTTGCTATTTAGGTTTACCACCATGATGGGCATTCAGTGTCTGAAAGCTGCATTAAGCAACGATTATCAAAAAAATGGCTTTTTACAGAACACCGTTTTAGCTCTCCTACATTCATCATTATATCTCTTCACTAATCTCAAAATGATCTTACCAAGTTTTCTTTAAGTCTAAAAGGTTTCATGGCAAACGAGAATCTGAGTAAACATCTAGTGTAGTACCCCACTTAATCCCTAATCCATAAAAAATCTCCTAATAATCCCTAGTCCATAAAAGAGCTCCCCAAGGCCTTAGTTTTGTCAATATATGATAATTTAAGTAACTCCTTCCTGGTTACTTATGGATAGAGGGATTTGAGGTTCTAGGAGCTATTTTTTTTTTTTTTTTGTATATAGAGATATTACTACAGAATACCCACAAGGTACCTTTGAGCTGTTGAATGCTACCATGGCTTCACAAGATTAGTGGTACCCTCATATCACATTTGAGAAAACAATCTTGCAGGTAGGAATAGCCTATTTTGTATAAGAAAAAGGAGAATGGAAATAAAAACAGTAACAGGAAAAGAAAGGAGATAAATGGGGAAAGTATATGTAAAACCAAATGTTTGCAAGAAGTAATTCCATGTAAAAACTGTCAGCCCGTACCAGTAAAACATCTTACCAGTCATACTGCTTTCCCTGCTGAGGCCAGAGTGGAGTTTGCAATGGACCAGCGCGGCATCGAACAGCCACTGGCCAAAGAGATTTAGCACACTGTTGACCTTTGGCCTGGTGGGAGCAGGCAGGCGTCGAGGCTCTGAGCTCGTCTGGTTTGGACTGGAAAGGGGAGAGCTAGAGGACGGCTGATGCGAAACTTTGGACTGGCCAGTCTGAAAAAGAAAAAAAAAAAGCAACAAAAAAAAACGAAACAAGTCACACACACGCTTTGTTATAGACTTTACTGTATGATGAACATACTCTTTGTTATAGACTTTACTGTATGATGAACATACTCTTTGTTATAGACTTTACTGTATGATGAACATACTCTTTGTTATAGACTTTACTGTATGATGAACATACTCTGTGTTATAGACTTTACTGTATGATGAACATACTCTTTCGACACTTCACTAGTGTTCACAAATGCTTGGTTACGGCTTAGATCACTGTTACTTTGTCAGGTTGTTACCGTGGTTGCTTTGCTGGTAGTCTTGGTAACTGCTGTGGGTTTGTGCCTTCGAGGGGGCGTGGTGTTGGTGGTTGTTGGGGGCGGAGGCATACTAAGTCTGTTAACAGGAGTGGGCGGGGCACTGTCTGACCGAGGTCTGGATATACCTGTGAGGGGAAAACAAAAAAATAACAGTAATAATCCAAATCAAGGGAAAATGTAACATCCAGAGTTTTACATCTTTACAATTCCACCCTGATGCCAAAATTGGTCTTCAGTCTTCAGCACTTCACAAGGAGATAAACCCGTCACCTGACTGGATATTTTAGACCAGGCCTGGACACACAGCCAGCACCTTTCCAACCCACAAACATGTCTGACCATCAGCTGTACACATCATTTGAGCATAGCAATTGTCTGCCATCTGAAGAGAAATTAATTATAACAAAACAACCCCTGAAAGGAAGGTATAAGAGAAAAGGTGCAAATCAAATGTAATCAAATTCCATTTCATGCTTTTTACCTGTTTAAAAGCCATGAGACTACATGCAAACATGGAATTTATAATGTGTAATATCTTTGATCCTGAACGGTAAGTATTGATTCGGTGAGTACAGCAATCTGATATTGATTATGTGTAGTTTAAAATATTCAACACAGAAAAATGGTCAGGATGGTTAGGAATCGCACAAACTATACCACTGCTGAAATATAACAGCACTGTGCACCTTCCTCAAGAACACAGCGGGGTAAGAACACAGTGGGGGGAGGCCGGAGAGGAGCCTTTCCCTGACGGGGCATCTCCACGCTTGGGGATCGATTTTGTTCCCCCTTGTACTCCACTGAAGTTGTATCATCTAACCATAAAAAATGGCGTCCATTAAAAGAACTGCACATCCACTCAGGTGTGAACCCTTTATTGCCCAAGAGATCAAAGGTGCTTTAGGTGTAGCAAGTCATACGTTTTATAACACGTCCATGATTTATTTTATTTATTTTAAAAACACTCACGCATGCAACACTTTTAACCACCCAATTATACTCAAACCCAAGCAGGATCCTAGGTAAGCAAAGAGCTCTCATATGATTGGTCAGGAGCATTTAAAAAAAATAAAATAAAAAAAATACCATAAGTTGGTAGCCTGTCTCGAAAATTGTTCCTAGATACAGCGACACCTAGGAACAAACAGGGTTAGAAATGCACACGTATCAAAACGCATCACACAGAGATCATCGTCAGAAACATCCGATGCAAAGATGTCGAAACAGATCAGGGATGGGAACCCAGAAATTATGTTTTTAATTTATTTCTTTTAAAAGAAATTTACTTCTTTTTTCCTCCCGCCTTTGTTCAGTTGCAGTTTCATTGATGTTTCTCATGATGTACATCCCCACAGCCTCTGAGACTACCATGATGCAAAGTTAGACGTTCTGACTGGTGCACAAGAGTAGCCTCAGAGGAAAAGTACATACTACACCCCAAACTACGCACTACACCCCAAAAAAATCGGGTCCGACATGACTAACCAGGCATGTGGTTAGTCACTATCTGATTAATTGGGTCAGACATAGTGGGTACCTAGAGAGGGAAGTCTCTCCCGAATATAGCTCCTAGGTACCGTCGTTCCTGAGGGAGAAGAAACACAACAGTTCCACCGATGCAAGATTAAAAACCCAGCGACCAACTCAAGATCGGGAGGAGCCAACGCCCTTTGGTCATTTGTAACGACACATTACCAATCAGTCCGCAAAAGAGCAAATTGGCTTGTGAGAGCATAAAGTGCCAAAAAGAGGAAGCAGAAAGTGATTTCGAACATCCGTGATGTTAGCACCCCGGAACGCGTACGCCTCCTGATTACGGGCAAGACGACGGGGGGTCAGCTTTAAAAACGGCATGCTGGACACAGATTAAAAGCACCGCAACCCACTCAAGACTAAGAGGAGCCACCGCCTTTCGGTCTTCTGTAACGACATATTACCAATTAGTCAGAAAAGGCTAGACGTGCGTAGATGTGAGGTACGCGTGTCTAGACGACGGGGGCTCTGGTATGAGCGTAAAGCGCACTGGTGCGTCCTACGTCAAGCGGTGGTGTTACTAGCTACTTGCTCAGAGGTTAGTAAGATAAGCTACTGCCATTTAAAAAAAAAAAAAGCAAGCAACGTCAACATTGATTTCATCAGTAAGAAAACTTCATCTACTGGGCGTATTACTGAACCTCTACAGGCCAGATTTGAATCATGGGACAGGTGAAAGGTGTACTTTTTCTGAGTACCATGAGAGGGCAGAGTTTCATGACTCTTGTTTTTCTTAAAAACTGCCACACCTAAAAGAGGAAACAGAATCACACTGTGGTACAGATCATGCATGATGACATGATCAAAACCTCCACGTTACAACAACATACATGCCCTTCAACACAGCTGACCTCAGAACACTCAGAGCGCTATACCCAGTGATGGAAACATGGTGAGTGTAATAAATGTGGTTTTCTGGGTGTAACTCAAGAATCACCCAAGGAAAAAAAAACCTCTAGTAAAGACAACATACTGGGGATAAAATCTTAATGACCACACTTCATATAAACAAAGCTTCGACCTTTTTTGTTTTTATATATAGAAAATGAAACCAATAAACGACCAGTCGACATTGCCGCGGGTGAGAAAGGCGGGTGTGTCGTACCTAGGAACGCGTCCACCAGGCAGCTGACACCCCTCATGGCCCTATAGAAGATCTGGGGCAGCTGTTTGAGGCAGGGGTGCTGGATGACCTCGTGAGGCACACTGCTCACCCCCAGCAGCTGCTCCTGGAACTTGGGAGTGGAGCTGACGATCACAGGGTTGCTCAGGTCCACCGGATTACTGAGAGGGTGGGACACAGGAGAATTAGCGGCTCCACTCGGGGCGAGCCCGGAGCAAGCCCACACGGCTGGCCTCTAAACCATCAGCTTAGGAAAGGGTGATGACGCTTGGTAAAAAGAAAAGGCTGGCCAAGAAGCTACGCCGATCACTCGTGGGGGGGGGGGGGGGGGGGGGGGGTGTGTGGCCGTCTACCTGAGCATGTGCAGGAAGCGATACCAGGTTTGGGCCACGCAGTCGTTGTCCATCTCCGTGGGGATGAGACTGGCGTCCTCCTCGGGCACTTTGAAAGGAGGGAAGGATGGTCCATAAGTGAACCTCAGCAGCCTGAAGAAAGAAATACAAAAAATTAATAAAAATCACACAAACGGACGTTATGAGGCTAAATGGGAAGTCTAGCTGTGGTTGTCCTAGTCCACTTCAGGGCAGTGAATGTGGGTCACACATCGGGGCACCTGGAGGTGAGGGCGGAGATGACTCGGCTCCACTGCTCCACCACTGGAGGGTGGTGTCTCCAGTTGGCCAGCATTTCCCTGGCCGTCTTCCAGTACGGCGGGGTGGGGAAGCAGCGTGTGCAGGCCAGGAACCAGACCTCAAACAGGACACTGATCAGCTTCTCCGCTAGCTTCTCCGCTATGCCACCTAGACAGGAGCAAATCGGCACGCTTACACGTGGTTTAGAAGAGCACTTTAGAGCCAAAGACGGTGGGCGGAGCAACCACACACACACACACACACACACACACACACACACAACCCCGGACACTGACCTCCCACGGTGGGCGGGGCCAGCAGCGTGTCGTTGATGCGGAGCAAGAAGAGAAGAAGCACCTCCCAGGTCTCTCGGGCCATGGAGGAGGAGTCTCGGGCCAGCTTCTGCACCGCGGCCAGCACCTGCTGACACAGCCTGAAGTGCATCGGGCTGAAGTGCTCGGGTCTGAAGGACAAACCAAGAGGAGAGGGCTCGGTTTTCACCTTCAGATGTTTTATTATTTTATCATCATACTCAAATTTTATATCAAAGCAGATTTTGAAGACCTTTCATTAATGTTCAGTTTTATTTGAATTAAAATTACTATTACTATTAATTCATGCACTGTACAGCTAAGGTCTTTTCTGCTGGACTATTGTCAATAAACATTAAAGCTGGGATAGATCTTGTTATTCCAAATCTAGATTTAAACTCAAAAGATGGGAAAAGCAAAGAAATATTTTGTGCCCGCATTATAGCAATGACTAAACTGAATGAAGAAAATTCACCTGTGCCTGGTTTAACAAAAACGATCAGACAGACAGTAATGTTAGCTGGCTGGTCTGATCTCCAACTGTTTGAGTTACTCATTCATTACATCCACAATACTGTAAATTCTGTATGGTGAACCTGCAACTGTTTTCCACCCGTTTTGGTATAGACTGCGAGGCAAAGAGATGCTTCAGAGGACGCCTCGCCATAGAGCTCCGGCCCAGAGCAGTTAACTCCAGTGCCAACACTGGGATTACCAACACAATCTCCTGCATCTTCATACACGTACTCTCATAATAGTACTTCGATAATCTGCATGCTTAGTAGATGGCTAGTTATGTAATATTTTATGTTTTTGAGAGTTGTGAAACTTTTGAAACAGCCGTTTTGCACCTGAAGCATTAAAAATATATGTACATAAACATGATGCCAATTCTCAATTTACTAATTTTAATAGTAATATACCCTTGAAGACCTTCCGGTTCGGCTACAATCATGTGCCTGTGCACAAATAAAATCTTGTGCATTTTGGAACTTACTTTGCCAATCTCCATGTTTGCTGCAGGCTACCCAAAAAGTGAAGGATCTTAGCTGTACATCTTAGCTTTTATGTGTCCTCCTAAGGCTGTACTAATTACAAGCTTCAGTGGGGTCATCTGTCTTAAATCCCATTAATTTCTTTATATGCTTCTGTCAGGAAACTGAAATTAGTTCACTGCAGATAATGTATACGTTCGGTCCCTGCCGAGATTAAAAGCAGGATCTTTTATCTGTCTCTCTCTTACTCTCTCACACCCACCCACCCACACACACACACACTTTCTCACCTTGGTAGGAAGAGGTTGTGAAGGTGTTTGAGGATAGTTTGGACATAAAGGTTGGGTTCCTTAACTATGGGCTGGGGTATGGAGTCTCGGGGTGACACCAGGACCATGATCCAGTCCGTGTAGACGTCCACACACAGCTTCACCGTATCTCCATCCAGAGGAAGGGTCAGACCGTAACACAGCACCTCCATAGTCCATTTCACCTACGGTTGACAAAAATGCATTAATCCATTAAACTGGTAAATGTTAACGCTTGTAATTGCTAACGTTAAACACCGTTGAACAACAGAAATCCTCGCAGTCTCAGGCAATGCTGTTTGTAGACAAACAGCAGCTACGCCTCCTCTGACGACCACTGACAGACACAGTGCAATCTGCAATACAGCCACAGCTACAGTACAGCCACAGTACAGCCACACACTGCAAAACCTGTACATGAAGCCATATAACAGTAGCAGGTCATCCGGTGCTTTGTGAAGCCGAGCAGGTCTCAGCTACAACGAACATCTTGAATCTCGCATCTTGAAAATTAACAAACAATTAACAATTAAGAAAAAAAATATTCACAAAAACCTTCAACACCTTTCTGGGGTATTATAGATTAGCGGTTTTACATTAGGATTTTTATACTAAGCTGTTTGCATTATGGGTACATATATTAAAGTGTATTCAGACCATTTATTTAGGCCAAAACATGCCAATCTGATGGCCTGTCTGAATTCCATATAAACTTTAATTAAAAGAACATGTTAATGAAAATAGCACCTGAGGGAAAAGTATTCCTTTTCTTTCGACGTCCTCTTTCCCACAGAAAGAAAGAAAACACGCTAGCTAATTGCGTAACTAACTAGATGGGTAGCTACTTATTTTACCACATTCATCATGGTTCACCACAGAAAATCCCCAAAAGAATCTTTAAACGCCCGCCCTACAACCAGTGTCCAAGTACGCTCCTTGGCACAGATCCTTGGCTGTTCTCAGTAGTCAGCCAGTAGTCAGCCTTGGCTGGGGGGGGGTAGTCAAGAAAAAATAAAAATAAAAATAAAAGAAAAATGAGATCCAGAAAGCGAAGCAGAAGGGAATTCACAGGATATCCTCCCACTGTTATCGGGCTGCACAGAAGCCCGCAGGAACCGCAGCACCAGTGGAACTCATCTGAGCAGAGGCTGCGCAACACAAGAGTGGAACACGCCCCCCCCACAAACAATAGTACGACTGACACACACCCTGACAAACAACAACAAATCTAGAGGAGGAGAGCTTTGTGCTCACCGATACACACATGGCTGACGACGGCCTGGTTAACGCCCCACAGGATCAACAACATTCCTGTGCAGCCCAAACATTTTCCAAGGCAAATTATGCAAATCTAGCACGCATTTCTTTTTTGTTGACAGGAGAGAAAATTACTTTACGAGACGGATAATGGCCCTGCCGTGGTAGTGGCGACAACTACATAACCAAACGTTACAGACAAAAAAGTGTCATGAAACAAAAGCCGATTAATATTTTTAGCAGCACACATATATTTTGTGGAGGTGTGCATGAGACACCAGCAGTTTCCAAGCTTGTACAAATAATGGCCCACTTCAAGGGCCACTCCCCCATTTTCAACTGAACAGACTTTTTTAGAAATTGAATTACAAATGGAACTTGACACCTCTCTCATAGTTTTTATGTATGCATGATTTATGATCACTCAACATATCTAATGAACACACAGTTGCAATCCAAATTATTCAACCCCCATTGCAAATTAGGTTCATTTGCATGAAAATTTACTAACATTCATCTATTTGCAATAAACCAATCAAACTAAATTAAATTTTAATTGCTCAATACTGCCAATATAACAAGAGGTTTCTACAAATTCAATACAAAATGCCACTTTTAATGACTACTACAGTCTCCAAATGATTAAACCCCCTGAATAGAATGCCTCACAGGAACAGACATTTATAATCACACTAGCTAATCAAGAGCTTCATTAGTGACATCACATGTGCTTGGAGATGAAACAAATCCAATATCTGGATTTACTAGGGGTCTGTTGACAAACATTTGATTGCATGGGAGAAATATGGCCAAGTCAAGAGATCAGACCAAAAGGTTAAGAGATTGTTGCCTTGCACCATCAAGAAAAACCATACATACAGATAGCAAAGGCACTGAATGTTCCAAGAGATACAACCAGAAGCACAGATCGCAAGTTCAAAAAGAAAGGAACTCTGGGTACACTACCTGGTCGAGGCAGACAGAGGCTGCCATCAATGTCTACCACCAGCTTCCTGTGGTTGGAGGTGGTCAAAAACCTTGAAGTGGCTGCAAATATCTGCAGCAAGATTAGACAGTAGAGGCACAGAGGTTTCGAATTGCAAAGTAAGGCACGTACTAAACGCAGAAGGCCTCCATTATCTACCAAGACGTACACGTCTAATGAGCCAAAGGCACAAGAAAAGGCAGTTCTGCTATGCTTGAACCCATATATACACACGCCAACTGTGTTTTGGGATTCAATTCTGTGGAGCGATTAAAGAAAAGCGGAACTATTCGGGCCTGTGGGTCAGTGGTGTGTCTGGAAGAGGAAGAATGAAGTAGAGGCTGAACAGAACAGCCCACCTCCAGTGAAGCATGGTGGTGGTAGCTCACTGGTGCTCTGGGGCTGCTTTACTTCCTATGGCACTGCAAACCTGCAACGTGTGGAGGGCAAGATGGATTCATTCAAGTACCAGGAAACTCTAAGAGGACATGTCATGCCTTCCACGCCATTGTCTATAAGATATGGGCAAAGATTCCTCAGGAACAGGGCCAGAAAAGAGTATCTGGCCATAAATCACATTTGTGGCAGGCCATAACAGCAAAAGGGTGCTCTACTAAGCACTAAAGATGCTTGCCATGAAGGGGTTGAATAATTCTGAGACTGCAGTAGTCATAAAAGTAGTGTTTTGTGCTGAATTAGCAGAAACTACTTTGTTATACAAGTTGTGTTGAGCTATTTAAATTGTTCAGTTTATTGCAGAGAGATGAAAGCTACATTTTGTAGATAAACTTAAGATTAACTTGAGTGTTGAAAAGCTTTGACTGCAACTGTATTTAAGTTTGATACCAAGTAGACACCAAGCACTGCACTGTTGGGCTGATGGAGGGATGATGAAAGGAAGACTGGCTCAGCATTGGTCTTGGACCTATAATGTGATGAAGCGCTCAGAAAACCTAGTTTCATAAAAGATACATTACTTGATTCTGAAATTTCATCACTTTGTTGGACCAGGATACTATGAAAATGGTGAACAGTAGTGAAGTACATGTAGTTTGTTACTACACTCTAACAAAGCACTATCTAGAAGTACTCATATTAACATGAATATTCAGATTTGAGGGGTTTTTTTTGGACTTTCACTCTACTAATTTATAATAAGAGCTTCCGTTACAGTCCACTGTTCACACAAACACCCAGCATTCCTCATTATATTTTAAGCAAAATGAAACTTTATAAGCTGTGCGTGATTGTGCCCTTTCTACTTATAGGACACCAGCTGTCCACAGTGTGTTTTCATTTGCTTTGCCTAACTGCTTTGAGAGCACGAAAACGCACACAAACCAGCCAAGAGAAGCGCTTAGAAAAGACATGAAAATGTCGGACAATCTGCCACTATTACTTGATGAACTGCTAGAAAATAATTATTCCTTCAGTTTCAAATGACTACTTCACCATCAAATTAATTCAACAATTCACATGACTTGAAAACTTCATTGAATTAGCAAACACACACTGAGAAACAACTTGTTACTGAGCCAACGCAGCAGTTGAAAACAGAAGCTGTGTCTTGAATCCCCATACCTATTACCAGTGGCTAATTATGACTACCCAAAAATGGGACAGAGGTGTGCAGGCAACTGTCGTTCATAGGAAACCAGAGAACATTCTGGTTGGTCTCGAGCAGCAGCACACAGTTCTACTCTCTTGGACTCCCAGCCAGGGGTGCCTCTGCCTTCACCAGTGGGCTGCACCACCCAGAGTCACCACCACAACTACAGACAACCCTTTTCAATGAAAATGAATTACATTCTAAAGTAGACAGATTTCAACTAAATGGATTTCAGGATGGCTCCAGCAATTAAACTAAGGCAAAGTTTGGTCAAACTACTCGTCCTTCCGACTCCAATACTAAGAACCAGTCAGCTGTTGTTCTTCTATAACCACAATAAAGAGTAAAAAATAATAATAAAATAACGATTAAGTATAGTTGTTTCACAATGCACGGATCACAGATTTTAATAAATTAATTAATATAGGGCAATATAAGCTGTACAGTACTATTAGGCTAATCTAAACTAGACTAAACTCTACTATTAGACAGAATTAAATCAATGAAGGGATCATTTTGTCACACAGAAACCTCATTGGAGAAAGATCCCTTACAGGAACTGTGGGCTAGTATTTAACTACAGTCAACAGGTTCAGTTCACATGTGCATTAAAGAAGGAAGAAGATATAATCTGATAATAATGTGCGAGTGTATGTACACGCACACAGACAAACAATACTTTGGTGCATCACTGACTTCCTAATTTACAGTTATTCCCACCCAACACACACACACATTAAGTACCACCTTACCTCTTTATCAGTTTTGAGGAGACACTCAGAGACAGGAGCTGCAAGGCTGGCCCCTAGGGGGCGCACCACCGCATTGGCCACATCACGGCCCACAGTGGACGGGTAGGAGTGCAGCACGCTCAGGTGACCCTGATCACTCTGGACCACCAGGTGCAAAGAGCGCCACTCAGAGTACATGGCTGAGGCTTCTACTGGATCCAGCCGAACACTGAAAACATAAAGACAAAGATCTATGGAGAAGGTTTAAAACACTTAATACAATGTTGGAAGTTCTGGACAAGGGAAGCTGCAATAGAGCAGATTCTGATTAGAAATCATGGTTAATCATAACACATCAATTCACAGTGATTTCTGTGGGTCTAAAAATGCAATTGCCAAATGGCTCAACTGTACTCACTCATTACCCATAATAATTAGTTTTGTACATTTTACAACACATTTCTCCACCTGATGTGGGAACCTGATGTGTTCTTTCTAGTGGACGACAAACTTAGTATGCCATTACAATGTTTTGGCAACAGTAAATAATCTGTTACTTCTCTGCTGTTAACCTCTGAACTAAAGAACTATGTATTCCAATAAGGAGTTCACCTAACACTAGATGATGATCTACACAGCAATTTGAAGACTTTCTATTAATTTCAAAGTACCACAAGACAAAATTTCTGTTTATTAGCAGGGACAACTACAAACGAAAAGGACAATACTGGATATTCAATCATGACCGTCTTTAAAACTGAATTCGGCATGACATTTAGAAGCACACATAATAAAACATGATCAAAAGCATGAAAATGATTAAACAATGGCTGATTCTGAAATATCATCTTTCCATCTTATGTAAGCATGGGAAAGCAGCAGGTAGAATTGTTAGGATATGTAATTTCATCAGAGAGAATTCAACGACTAGTACTCGGATGAGCTAGTGCATCGTGGGAAAAGCATGTGACCACAGCACATTGTTTCACCCCACCAGTCCACTAGAACGTTTTAAGGCAGACACGGAGCTAAAACTAGAAGTCACTCAGTCACTTTCTTTGTCAATTATACCAAAGAGTAGCTGTTCAGTGAAACAGCAAATAATTTTAACTCCTGTTAGCACCATTGACAAACTGAAGTAATTTACATTTCAATTCATCTCACAGAATCCAGCTATTTGAAACAGTTTGTATGATCCAATATACACAAATACTGACACATTGTTAAACTGACTTTATGCTTTTATTTCTTTTGCTGCTTTTGGTTAAAGATGGCAATAATGATTTCACTAGGGTTAAAGGAAGGAAAATATGCTGAAGAAACAAGTTACATAATTTAGAATAGTTACACCTGCTGTTTGTATCAGGGCTGTTTGTATCAAACCACTAATTTCACAGACTTGACTCTATACTGCTGAACTAGCTTGAATTTTGATCAAACCCATAAGTGGCAAACAGATTTAGAACAACAAATTTCCACGAAATTCACCACCATTTATTTTTGCACCTGTTCAATGGCCTTTATTTCCTCTTGCTTAATTCAGTCGGACACACCCAACACATCCTCACTGAAATGCATCCAAAAAATAATGTTAACTAACTTCTGTTAAGCTCATACCGGAGGATATATATATCAAAAAAGGACCTGACATTTTGACATCAAGCAGGTTACTTGAGAACATGCTCATGCTACACTGATCTGATGTGTGAAAGGATGTTAAGAACAAAAATGTTAAGCTCATGCCTATATGGACTCTCCCAAACCAGTTAATCATGACCTCAACCTTTGTCATAATAACGAAGTTTAAACACAACTCGGCTCATACAAAGCCTCACCCATCACAGACACGAACTAGCCAACACTTATCTTGCTCCACATTATGTAGTATTTCAGAAAAAACACAAGTTTGCTATTTAAGTCCTAGTCAGAGTATCACCGTTCGGTTGTGTTAACCTAGTTAGCGACTTAGCCGCTAAAACATTACTGAGGCGGTAGAACTTCCGTAGCAACCGACAGCTAAACACCGAACTAGCGCCCGGGCTAGCGGAGGTAGCTAGCGCCCAAGCTAACCGAGGTGGCTAGCGCCCAAGCTAACCGAGGTGGCTAGCGCCCAAGCTAACCGAGGTGGCTAGCGCACAAACTAGCGGAGGTGGCTAGCGCCCAAGCTAACGGAGGTGGCTAGCGCCCGGGCTAGCGGAGGTAGCTAGCGCCCAAGCTAACGGAGGTAGCTAGCGCCCGGGCTAGCGGAGGTAGCTAGCGCCCAAGCTAACGGAGGTAGCTAGCGCCCGGGCTAGCGGAGGTAGCTAGCGCCCAAACTAGCGGAGGTAGCTAGCGCCCAAACTAGCGGAGGTAGCTAGCGCCCAAGCTAACGGAGGTAGCTAGCGCCCAAACTAGCGGAGGTAGCTAGCGCCCAAGCTAACGGAGGTAGCTAGCGCCCAAGCTAACGGAGGTAGCTAGCGCCCAAGCTAACGGAGGTAGCTAGCGCCCAAGCTAACGGAGGTAGCTAGCGCCCAAGCTAACGGAGGTAGCTAGCGCCCAAGCTAACGGAGGTAGCTAGCGCCCAAGCTAACGGAGGTAGCTAGCGCCCGGGCCAACAAGTCAAGCGTGGATTCTGAAATTCATGTAGCCAAGTAGCTACAAGCTAAACAAACATTAGCCGCTACTAGCGACATAGACAGACACTATAATGCATTTAGACATCAAGTTAGACAAGAACGACTCCTTCAAATTAATCTCGGCCATGAAACATGCCACCGCCTCATCCCAATATCTCCCCACACAGCTAAGACAAAGTCGGGCTGGTAACGTCAGCCAGCGCCGTTCTTAGCCGCGTTAGACGGATCGATCAGGTTCATCTGACAGCTCGAGTGTCGCGCTGGACCACCGCGGCGCCGCACAACACCGCGCGTCGTGAAGCCGTGGATGCCCGCAGGATGTCACGACACAAACACGAGTAACTCCCCGGCGAGGTGACCTCGCCTCTCCGGCCGGTCAGCGCCCCGTCGGCGGACTAACCCCGTCAGCCCGCTGGCCGGTCTGGTGTGTTTGTGTAGGCCGCAATGCGGGACGATCCCGCAGGAAAACACACACACCCGCTACCAAACAAACAAATATTTACACCAGTTCATCATAATTACCTGATTTAGATGTCATATCAAATGTTGGTGTTTTTATTCAAGAGTTTTGTACGGACAAACGGGAGAATCTCTGCAGCATCTTTAGTCACTGGCTGGACTAGACCCTCCGTTCCTCCGTCACCCAGCGGTAGTGGCTGCAGCGCTGCAAATGACCGGAGGAACAACCTCAAGATGGAGTAGAGAGGAGAAACACCGGAGCGCAACACCGGGGGGTTCATTCACACACCGATCTCTCTAATCCCATTTAGTCCAGGACACGCAGCTAGTTCAAACGGCAGTGGTTATAGGTCGTCTCTTAATATTGTTTATTTTTTTACGACCGTTTGATACAAGAATCGTTTTAAAACTGTGCCACCTGTTGGAAGCAAAGCGTGTAGCTATGTAAAATATCTCAAATTAATCTTTAACGATGAATAAAAATAGAAAAAAGCATTAAAATATGGTACTCCTTAAATTAAAATCTTTTTAATGTATTGACATGTCCTAACTTAACTCTTTAAAAGAGGTCGATTTCTGATTAGACCTATATAACTATCAAACATACTTTCTGCAGTGAAATTGTGCATGCACATGATGAATATAAAAAGCATGCGATATATATAAATATGCGATGATATTTGTTGTAAAATTATATCCTAAAGATGTTATCTGTAGAAATTGGGTATATCCTGATAAAACATTAGGTAAGAGCAATAAGATTTGTGCATAAGCAAAATAGATAGCCTACTGCTGTTAGCCATTTTTTGGGAGGGAGGGAGGGAGGGAGGGAGGGAGGGGGCCTTCAGCTCATTAAATTTAAACAGAAAAATAAATGCATCAATTTGTTTTTTATATTCTAAAGGCTACTTCCAACACCAACATTAGTCCTAAACCTAGACTGTTATCTTTCACAACGGAATCAGTTTAGTTCCAGATTTGGGTTCATCTTTGTCCAAAATTCTGGCCCAATATGTTCAGACGTAGGCGCTGCATTAACCCATTGGAAGCAGTTTTGTTTCACTTTAAATTAATGTTGGTCTATTTAGACTAATTTGCAATTGATGCCTGAAGTAGTGTACTAAAACCCCTGGGGTGGAAATATAATACATGTATTGATGATTTGACAAACTGATAAAACTTTGCTTACCTCTTTCATGAGCATTTAGCAATGTCAGAATAACGGATTGGAAGATGAAGTGATAGAACCTGGTTTAATGCATAACGTCATCAGAAAAGTGCACTGACATTACATATATAGTCCATGTTACCATCGCTAATTATTTTTTCAGTGGAATCTAACCCCAATGTAGGTTAGCTGCCAAAACAGTTAAAAAGCATAAAGGGCAAAATAACAAAAACAAACAAACAAACAAACAAAAAAAACAACAGCAATGGGTTATGACTCTCTAGTCCACCAGATGGTGCCACATTCACATTCAATAATGGTGGCAACAGTCACAGATAGCATTCAGCCATGTGCAAATTCATGTCATATATGTTGTTATATAAAATATAAAAATCATGCAAAAATGGGAAGAAAGTAGAAAAGAAGCATGCATTCATGTGTGTCGTTTATAATTTTTCTTTAAGCACATTATTTATTTTCTTCAATATCCTCAAAAAAACCCAAACAACTAAAAAAAAAGAAAAACAAAAAAACTATAATTTAGTAAATCTCGCTAACTTTCCTGGCATTGAGCAGGCTTTAGGTATGTAGATATAAATGTACCTGTCAGCAGTACAATTATGTTTTCTTCAAATTGTAAGTCCCTAAGCAGAAAGGTTTGATTACAATCTGATGAGCTTGTTCCTTTGCACACAAAACTACCACATTTTCTTCAAATGTTAATATCAGTCATATCTATAGATCCTGTGCCACGTGCTTTTGTGTTCTCTGTCATTAAAGACTGGATGAACATTTAATGGTTTGATATGTCTGCATGCGGTTTTATGCAGAACTGGTTTTAGACTACAACACGCACATAGAGCTTTTTTTTCACTGACCTACTAAAGAAAAAAAAAGGAGAAAGAGCATTTCAATGTGGAAAGAGGAATCTTATCTCAATGACAATACTGTTCCCGTGCTATTGTACGCTGTATTACTTTGTTGCTGACTGCTTAATAATACATTGACATTGTTTGACATTGATTGCATATTCCAGAGAATGAGAAAGCTAGCTTTTTTATCTGCAGGGAAGGTGTGCATGTGTGCATGTGCTTGTGTGTGTGTGTGTGTACGTACGCACGTGTGTGCATGCGTTTCAATGCTTTGTTTCAGGTAGGGTGTTTTATATCCAGTAATAGTGACCAACTACACAAAGGGTTAAGTCGCTGTCACCTAAATCATCTCAGCACTGATAGACCTCAGAGAGCAACAACATGTTTGACGTCGACAATGCCTAGACACACAAAGACAAGCCCGAACCCAGCCCTTCATCCACAAATCCCTCCACCTCTACCACACCACAGCATCGTATATATGTGATACGTGTGTGTATGCACGTGTGTGTGTGTATGGTGTGTATGTATTGCCAATAACCATCCTGTAGAGTGGCACTCGTCGTTTTTTAATTACCCGAGTTGTCTCAGAGCTGCTGCGGTTGTTCTGAAAGTGATAAGAGGTTCAAGCATGACTTTTAGTGGGACGTAAGACAGTGAAAGCTCTGGGGGGTATAAATTATACAATGCTACATTTGCTCAGAGACGGAGTGAAATGAAAACAAACACGTTTACCGTGAGGGGGCACGGCGCAGGACCTTTTTTCCGTCCCTGGTGGATCAGAAGCGTAGCGAGACAGGAGCGGAGCAGACCCATCAGAAGAGCAGTCATAACCTAACTACCCCACCGCTGCTCGGGACACTCGCGATAGTCCCACTTCAAACTGACATCATTAAAAACCTGTGGAACATCCTGAACCTTATATATATATACACACACACACACACACACACACTCTTTTATACACACACACACACACACACACACACACACACACACACACACACACACACACACACACACTTCATTGTGTAGTGAACTACACACGCTTTCCGAGGAATCAGTTTGTCCTTATATAAATATCCAAATCAAGAAGATTCCAAGCAATAACTGGAGTATCGGCAGTGTACTGTAGTAAAAGAGCATGCACAGTCTAGAATTGGCGGAATAAAATGGTATTTGTAAGATGCACATATGACCTTGAATTATGCAACAAAGGCCGACTTTTCCTGACTGTGGCACAAAGACACACCATCAAAACTGTACATTATGCACGCAATATCTCTAAATGCAATGATTCAATCCATATGGCTATATTTAAACCTCCATTTTAAATATTAGGCATTGATGGGGTGTTCCCAATTCTGTTTATATAGCAAATTAAATTCAGCTGTAAAGCTTTCTGAAAGCTTTCTAATAAACTATAATTCATGGATGGTTCTGTTCTGCCATCTTCATGTATAATTCTCGTTGTAGAGATGGAGCAGAACACTCCTGTTCGTGCCATACACGTTTTACCATTCCAATAGTCTAAATGTGTAGTTCTTGGTAACAGGTTATATGGAATTAAGGAACATTTGTAAACAACCTAGTAAACAACCTAGTCACGATCATCTTTAAAAATAATTACGAATCCTGCGGTTTTACAATTAAAAAAAAAGCGAACTTTAATGTAACCTTTAATGTTAGGTTACTTTGATTTGCTAATAAAGTGCGAAACACAGAGAATAATCAGAAATGTTCGGTACTGAAATAGTTGGTGGGAACCGAGAACCCTGCGCTGCGTTTGGGTTTTACTCAGCAGACAGCTGCACACGTGAAGGCCGTGAAACATCACCAAACTACTTAATTTCTCACATAGCCACATGTTCTCACTCATTCTTTCTCTCTCTGACCTGTCATTTAAAGGGAACCTCCCCATTTCTCACCAGACACCGACTTCTTAATATCTTTGGCGTCTCTTTTTGTCTCCTTTTAACTAGAGCAAGCGTTTTTCGCCTTGCTGTGACCACATCTAAATGTCAAAACGCTGGCGGAAACGTGCTCTCTCCTGTCCTAACCTTCTCTCTACTCTCTTCTCCGTAATTGAAACTTACTTTGTAATGCTAATGTCCTCTTTAATTGTTTATGCTATAACACATTAGTCTCCTGGTAAAGTGTATTGGAAAAATGGTAATTAAGAAGTTTGTATTCTAATATGAATAGTTAACACTATATGCTTTACACGGTGTATGTTATACAGTAGAAGAATCTATAATACAGTACATCCCAACTGTATATCTGATGCTTACACACACTGTGGAGGGAAAGAGGCAAACTGTAAATATTATTATCATTACAATCACCTAACCCTTCCCTTCATGACAAGACTCACATCAGAGTTGATCTCATGCATGTACCGTTGTTTCCTGCTCACAAACGAAGGCAAACACAGCAAGTCAGGATCTCTAAAAATATATAGCATGAGAGAAGTGACAAAGATTCTGAGAATAGGCATCTCTCTCTCTCTCTCTCTCTCTCTCTCTCTCTCTCTCTCTCTCTCTCTCTCGCTCTTCCCTTATTTCAGCCAGCACAAATCAGCAGCACATACAAACATGGCCCAGCTCCTGAATAATGCATGAGGAATCTGCGTACCTTTCTTCCACTCTCAGGCCTTCCCCCTTTCTCCGCAGTGTTGCGGCAAGCTTCTCATTTTCTGTGACAATGAAAGTGAGCCGTGGCCGAGACTGATGAAAAATAACATCACTCTTGATATCTGTGCAGCTCCCACCCCGCACCTCAGCCCTCTCCTCCACGATAGGGAGCGATTGTAGTATTTTAGGAGAAGAGGCTTTGCCCATCATACAAATACAGGAGTTTGGTGTGAGGGAACTGTCTTCAGAGGAAAAATTCTAAATGCAAAAAGTAGTTTGGGTGTCTGCTTTGTTTTAACACGGTAAACATAGTCAGTGCACATGGGAAACAATGAACTCTCTCTCTCTCTCTCTCTCTCTCTATATATATATATATATATATATATATATATATATAGAGAGAGAGAGAGAGAGAGAGAGAGAGAGAGAGAGAGATTTGAGGTATGTGTAGTGTACATAGGATAGGTGATATGTAGAGATATTAACAGAGGTCCTTCATCAGATGTGCAAGCAAAGTGCTTATATACACTGGCTCTTCAACTGATGAAGGACCTGTGTCCGAAATGTCCTGTTTCTCTGGAAACTTTGTTTTTCTTCGGAAACAATTTTTTTATCTCTCTCGCTCTCTTTCTCTCTCTCTCCCACTCTCTCTCTCTCTCTCTCTCTCTCTCTCTCTCTCTCTCTATCTATACATGTAATTTTATTTCACATTCATGATGAGCCAGCTTATTATTATTATTTGACAAAATTTAATAGAGCATTATCCATCTTTTATCAACACACTTAATAAAGGAAAATGTACTTATTCCTTATAATCTGAGATTTAGTAGCTCAATTGCCCAATTTACATGACAGGGTCAAATATGCTAACATTGACGATCATCATCATGTTAACTGGCCTTTAAAATCTAGCACTGTTAGGAAAGATCACATCTAAATAAAAGCAACCAATAATTTGTGCTCCAGAGGAAGTAACAGTAAAGGTTTCCTCCTCGTGCCCATAGCATTCTGAGTTTAAATGCACATGAATGATTTAAGAATGCCCAATTTATTATTGTTTTATTATTATTAGTTGCTACAATCTCAGATGACTTCAGCGTTAATAGGCTCCCATTGCAAGTAATGCTCTTTGGAATCAGATAGCCTTTAGAGAATCATTTCCAAGGTGACTCGTGCTTGCATAATTTCAACAGCCTTCTCCACATTTGATTTGCCTTGAAGTGGACAAGCAAATAAAATACGACCCAAGAGAAAGTCCTGAAGAGGCGCTGGATGTCTTTGACTCTGCGTTTTTTCCTGCTTGATCTGAAAATGCATTCGGCTCATAACCAACATGATTCATTTCTCAATTTTATGTTACCTTTACAGCGAGCTGGTGTTATTCTGAACAGGAACACAATGTAGGTCTTTTTAACAGAACCAAACACTTCTCAAAGTGTACAAAGTGTACAAAGGAAACCAATTTGTTGTGATAGTTTGTGTTGGTTTTGTCTACGCTTTGCATAACTGAGTAAATATGAAGTATTTTCGGATGTAAAAAACTTTCATGCAAGGTTACTAAAGTTGCCTGTTTATACACGGATGCACTTAGAAGCACAACGAATTGTAGCTGCTGCATTTTATGGTCTAGGCCACAGCATTTGTGTGAACTGCACGGTAAGACTGAAACTGGGTGGTTACTCAAAAGTTATGATGACCTTTAAAAGAGGAATGAAGTGTGCTTGAACATGTCAGGTGCAGTAGCACGCTCACATTCTCTCAACGTCCTGCACTGGGCTTCACACTCAATCGCCACTGTTTTCTCACTAATCCCATATTACATTGGAGATCACCTGTCTTTAAACACTGTCGGACGTTTCTATGGTAAAAAAATTAAAGTGTGAAATAACTGAAATAGCCGCCATAACGATTGAGCATATTTCTGCTGAAAAATAAATCCATTTAGAGTGTTTTAGCAGAAATCCTAACCAAACTGCCACATTCCAGTAATGCACAATGTTTGCTAGTACTGTTTTTGAAAAATACTGCAGGCCAATATGTTCTCCTTCATGCATTTGCAATATAAAAGACAATGACCTTGTGCTGGCATGGCATTCTGGATAATATTGAGCTTTACTGAGTACTCCTACACATTATGACCTGCAAACTTTAAAGTGATCAGAGTTACTGAAAGGGAAGTAAGAAACATGCTTAGTCACCAACTTTCCAACGAGCCAGAAGATACTATTCACTTGTGCTCTGTTCTACGCAGGTATTAAAAGGTTTATGCAATGCTAAGTAGTACGCAGCTAAACTGAAACATTTTGTAAAGTGGTTACAGCTGGCAGCAATAAGAGTGCCTGAGTAACAGATGTGTTTGTCAAAATATTTGGTGTAGATACACGTCACCTTGTTTTTGGCTTTGTAAGTGCAAATGTGTGAAGTGAACACGGTATGAGTGACCACAGCTTCTTTGTCTGACGAGGGTTACATAAGGTGTGGTTCATGTACACTTTCAGTATGAACGGTATCTTCACCAGACAACACGCCGTCCTCAGAGCCACTAGTAGAGGAGCTGATCATTCAGTATTTCCACAGCATAGTGTCCTGGGGAATTATAAGTATCCTAGAATATCTTTACATGAACTTACGGCATTAGCTCGTCTCTCAACCCTGTGCTGTACTTTAAAGTTAAAGTTAATTTCCTCTCAGAAAAAACAGACTTACATGAAATTCTGTAAATATTACCGTATACCTTAAAAAAATGAAAATTAGAAACCCCATAGTCTTTGATGTTTTCTCCTCTAAATTTTCCTGCACTCTTTTAAACCTGTGCCTATTTTTTTTTCATGGTTTTCTCTTTGGTTGCTTCCAAATTCCCAACCATCTGTGGGTATGTGATACTTTTCCTCAGCACAATGAGGCTGGGAAGGAAGACAGTGTTCCACATAATCCTCCGATTCATTCAACTCTCACATCATATCATGCAAATGGGGCTGCCGTTTCAGGGCCCACAATCCTGTTCCAACCACATGCCTGAGTCGGGCGCGATACAACAAATTTATTATGCATGCGTTGCGCTAAGCTTATGGTAATAAGGTATTAAATTAGTGCTGGACATTATTGCTCCTCCAGATCATTTCTGTTGGAGAGATTTTTCATAAAAGTCACTTGGCGCTAAAGGAAACAGATTGGGAACCAGATGAGGTGAAAATTCATATTTACACACCAATATCTCAGCGTTCAGCTCACTGTCATCACTTCAATACTGCACATTTTTTCAAGAGCATATGTCACAGTGACAGTGACCGTGATGAAGCTATTCAGACAATGCAAGGACCACTGCATTTTTGCCCAAGATGAAAGAAAACACAGGAATTACAGTCTTCACTTGGTTAGATGAGGCTGGTCATGCCTCCCCCCCCCCCAGCAGTGGCCTAACAATCCCACAATCCTCTCCACTGGAGCGGCTAGGGGCAAAGTCAGTTGCGACGTGAACTTTTTATGTTACAAAGATTCAATCAGTGCACAGGCTGCATACCCATTTTCAAATCACTGCTCACACATGGAAGCATTCAGAACGATGCCTCATTTATCAGCCCGAGATTACAAACGCATTGCCCTCAAAGGTAAATTCAAGCCATCTGTGTTGATGACACTTGAACAGTCTGTCAGAGAGCCAGAGAACTACCATTAAAATGACTTCTTGTCAAGAAGGAATAACAGTTTGAGACAAAGTATGGAACACTCCTGGTAACCAGCCCCTACTCATACATGCCATGCAATTGGTTCTTTGTTTAATTCTGGACTTAATACTGAACCACAAATAGCAGTGTATCACTACAGTCTAAAGGCACTAACGCCCATCCATCAATAGCTATTATTTATCACAAATACAATAAGACAATTTTGTATATATAATGTGTGTATGTATGTGTGGGCATTTGAGTGTGTGTACACAGTATATATTATGACAACGCTACAATAACAACAGAAGGAAATCCCTTCTTCCGTGCCTTGGGATTCCAGCACCAGTAAACACTCCTTACAAAACCAGTGTTTCCTGAAGAACAAAAGGCTAACCAAGAAGCTCGCTCCATATCTCTCTCGTGATGTTCTGTGTGCGGCCTTGAAGGGAAAGCACGGCACGATAATCCAGAAGCGAGAGCTACGCGGGTGTTTATGGTCATGTGGAGGTGCGACTGAGAAATCGAACTCTGTTTCATGTCATCTACATAGTTCCCCCTCACACGGCGAGCTACAGTGTTAAAACAAGACTCCAGGTGGAGTTCATCAGCTCATCTCTGCCCCCCCCCCCCCCCCCCCCCCCATACCCCTCTGGCAAAAAAAAATGTAATTTTCTTTTAAAATGCTGTTTTTCTTTTCTTTTTTTCAGATGTGTGCTTCTAAACTGCGTTCAGCGTTCTGAGTTCAGAACGTTTTTGTATAACCACAAGCACAAAAACAGTTCAATGACATGCAGTTCTAAGGTTATTGTGTGAATTTTTCTAATTCTTATTGACTGAAAATCTTTAGCATAATTCTTTACTTACCACTTGGCTTGGTACTTAGTATTTTAGCTGTGCTTGTATTCATACACTATGTGCTCAAAGGCCTGTGAGGGAGGAGGTGAGATGTAGAGGTTATTCATGTTGATCGCACAATAAGGTGCAGTGAACACTTTTATTGGTCTACAAAGTACGCACCTAATGCACTTTCAGGAAGTAATGATTTGAAGATCTTCAGCGCAGTACGTACGATCTTCAAACGAGCTTCGGAGCAGTAAACTAATCCCTTGAAAAGTCTAACAGACTCTTACTACGAAATAGTAATAATTCCAGTAGTGCACTTTATTAGTACTCTATCATATATAATCACTGTGGCAGGAATAATTTTTCATTAAAACTTCCAGAATAGTACTTTACACAAGGGAGCCATAACAGAGTACAACAGTGGGAGAGGCGACTAGATTCACCATATCAGGTTCTGACTAGCCATCCTGTAGCTGTCAAATCATCAGACTTAACCACTGGCCCACTGTCTCTACATACATATACATGACATATGAGTCACCTCCATAGACCACCGCATGCTTCTGCAGGGTGCAAATAACCCCGCACAAGGGACCATTTAGAAGGCAAAGCAGTTTTAACCATTTCAGTGGTTGCATCCAGACCTCCGCTAACATCAGGCAGAGCTTCTCAAGTACCCTTTTAAATGCCTGGGATAGGTTATGGAGGAGAGACGGTCTCCTCCACGGGAAGAGAGAAAAAAAACCCCCATCCACTGTGCTGTCCTGAAGTCACCTAGTATTTCACAAAATAATGACCATCACCATCATACTGCAGACTCCACCAGCCACATCAGAGTGACCCGCTGCAATCACCAATCTACACTAGGACTGTGCCAGCAGTTCATTAAAGTAAGTGACCACCGTCGCCGTGGAGGCGCTGTGCAGTCAAGGTGGTGAACCGGTACCCGCTCTGACAACACTGTCCAAAACCCGCCGCCCTGCGACAGCATTGTTGCACATTACTTGTGTTTAAACGTTATCTGACATTGACAGTAACTCTTAATGGAAGGAGAGACTTGTGCTAGGGCGAAGTCACTGCCTCCGCTGCCGTGTGCGACCAGGCTATTCAGTGTTACTCACTGTTGTAGCGCGTATTTAATGGACTCAGTCTATTTAAATAGAGAATCACTTGTAACGTTTACGTCGTCAATCAGCAACTCTGTTTATTTACTGATAGAGTAGATTTGTAATTGAGTGAGAAAGGGGGGAAAGAGAAAGAGAGTGAGTCAGAAAGAGAATGAGAGTGGGCTATGCATTTCTAATGGAAGCAGTTACGCATATTATTCACACCACACTGGGGACTGACTGAGCATGCCACATCATAATTGTCCTTGTTTCTTTAATTCCATCATATTTACTCAGCTTAAATCCTCACATTAATAATATTTTCATTACTAACTAATGGCTTGCACCTTGCCAAGAATCGTTTTCTTCCTCCACTAATTCAAATTGTCCAATTAATCATGCGAAAGGTAATTAGCATAGTCAAATGAGATGTGAAGGCTCGTCAGTGCTCCAGGGATTTTCCTTTTCTTTCCCCCCGTTTCTTGATACAAATAAAAAATTAGTCAAGGGTGGTGGTAGTGGGAGGCCTAGGCACTCACACCATAATGCTAATGACTGTGCTGCTTTGTGGCAAAGCGCGTGGGAATGACAGCCGTACCCATCCACACGGCTGGCGCACCAGCCCCGACCGGGATGGGAACCCGGTGAGGAATCGACACGGAAGAATAAGAGTGGAGAGAAATGGGAGACAGCCATCCGGGCTTCAGCGATTTGCCTTTTTGATGTTAAACAGTAAAAAAGTGACTTTAAAAGGATTTCTTTTGGAGGTGGTTACAAACGGTTTGTGGCAGTTCTAGCTATTTCCGGCTCTTTTCGGAAACAACATTTAAGGGTCTGGAATGTCACACCGTGTCATTTAAGGTGCTTTTTTGGCAGTCAACTAATAAATCAGCCTGCGTGTAGTGTATGTTGCGCCTTGGGGCTTTAGTGGAAAAGCACAGGAAGGCAGGCCTCTCTGAACGAGGAAGTGATGCAACCACAACACCATGTCTGGCACAGGGACTGCGAGGTCAAAGGAAGTGTTCCTACCCTCCCCCTCTCTCTGTACAGGTGGTGAGGGGCTGAAATGTCACTTAGTGAAGAAGTAACTGTCAAAACACTTCAAAGTGTTCTGGTTAACTCTACGTTATTTTAAGCATCTCGCATGCTGCAGCAACACTGTGTGCAAGATTAAGTTGGACAATCTTGCATCTTCTTATGCATCTGATAAACTTGATGAAATATTGCAAGTGGAAAGAACTACACAACAGCGACTTCAGTTGATTTACCTGGAACAGATTCAGAAGGATGACGTACACATGTCAAACAGATAATACCCCTATCAAAAAGCTTGATTCGGTCAATGCCTGCTTCGCCCCAAAGCATACATTTACTACTTTATAAAAATCCATGGGTGTGGGTCTACCAGTTGATTTATATGTGCATATTGTACTACTGTGTTATTACCTGTTAAGAATTATCCACAAATAACCCAAATTCATAGCCTAAAACACATTAAACAGATGTGTAAAGTAAACAGCAAAGATAATGAGCCATATGTTGGGCTTAAACATTATTATTTTGCACAACCATGTGTAGAATTACCAGAGCAATTATTAAAGAGCATTAAGCCACTTAAACAGCTGCTTATTTTGCACACAAAGTGCTCATATTCTGTGAGGTGGTGAGAAAGCCTTTCCTAAATGTTCACATCTAGGAACTCAGGAACTCTCATGTGTGGTGGTTCTTTGGAGCCATGAAACACTCTGAGACCTCCTTCATATTAGCACTGACAATGTAGAGCATGCCTGATAGAGGCACTAAGAGTTTCATAGTGAAGTGTTGTTGTGAAACAACACAAGTATTGGGATCGTCGATCACTTACTCCATGAACACATTTTGGCATTGGAACAAAAACAAATAAAAAACAAACAAATTAATTAAATACACACACACACAAAAAATATATATTAAAGTGGCTGTGGCAGGCACTGTGAAATAGGCTTTGGGGGCTGGTCTGTGTGCTACTAGACAGCATTTGATAAGGTCAGTGACATCATGAACTCTACATAAGGATCAAGACCTTTTGTCTAAAATACTGTCTGGATTTGCCACACACACACACACACACACACACACACACACACACACACACACACACACACAAAGTGCTCAGTCGCATGAATGTAATAGGGTCTGAATTGACAAGGACAGCAAGTACAACAAAATACATTTCAGCCTTTTTACAGGGAAGGGAGGCCATTTAAATCCTTATTTTCACGATTACTCATTAATACTCATAGTGTTTGCATTTTTATACATGTATGAATATTTAATGCAATTAGAAATTAACATGCTTTCATTAGGAAATAATTAGAAGTGTTTTATTAGAAGTGTTTTTCTATTCATACACATAGACAAATAGACAAAGCTTTTAATAACCTCCTGTTTACTTTTCAGAGCCGATTTATCAAAATGAAATTTGATATTATACGACTTAAATCATGCTATAATTGGGAACCGTCAGACTAAACAACCCGTTTTCAAGCTGTAAAGAGTGGATGCGGTTGGGGCCCTGGGCCTGTGCAATCTCCCAGACTGATCATTTTTAGCATTACATTCCCTCCTGACATTGGAGTCTGGCTCCAGTCCTTCACTTACACCGAGCACCATGTTCCCACCTCATTCACAGTGTGAGCTATAAGCAATGCAGGCAATTTAGCCAGAACTCCCAGGTATTGATCAAGGCCCAGTGAAATAAACAGGCTGCCAGACTCCTATCACTCAGAGCTGACAGCATATGAGAGCCTGGTCCCGCTCTCAGCGGCCGCGCCATGTCTCACAGAACTGCCTTATCATTAAAGTTCACTGTACATCACGCTCGGCCGCTCCCGGTGCCGGAGCACGGCGGATCCACAGCACATGCGGATGCGCTCAAATGCAGCTTTTAAAATGGCAGCTGGAGATGATGTGCTGCTTTATTTGGTTCAACAGCAGCAGTGCGCATTACTTGACACTGCTGTAATGTTACCCAATTAGCCAGAAGGCTAATTTATATTCGGCCTCTGGATTTATGGGCTCCTGAAGTAAAGGGAGGTCTTCTAAAGCATCTCAACAGAACTGGAGGTAAAGAGGCATAAATGGGGATGGGGGATGTTTACTTCATATTCTGTACTTTGATATGTTGCCTTATGACTCAAATAATTTTCACTTACATTGATAAGCACCAGCAGATAAAGACCATTCTTATAAAATGGGTTTCTAAAGCATACAATAAAAAAGAAATTCCTCAAATTCTTATTTGAAAAGCATAAAGACCATCTATCCGATTGCAATACAGTAAATATTTGATTTTAAGTAAATTAGATCTGTAGCTGAAAACATTTTCTAAATGGATTTTTATCTGTAAGTCCGTAGCATTAGTGGCTGTGGTTGGCTGTGACTTGGAGGTCAGTAATTAAGTCTAGTCAAGCACAGTTAAACATTGTTGACGTTTTTCCTCATCCCAAATTAACTGTCAGAGAGAAGGGAGAATGTGATCTTGTCATATTGAATTTAAGAATAGCTGAGTGCTGTTTACTCACTAGTCTCTTTCTATCTCTCTCTCTCTCTCTCTTTCTCTCTGTCTGTCTCTCTCCGCATCTCTCTCTCTGTGTGTCTCTATATCTGTCTTTCTCTATCTCTCTTTATCTATCTCTTTATTTGCCTCAATCTGTCCCAAGTACAGACTCACTCAAATGCGATGTACTCCTAAAGTACAGACTCACTCAAATGGGATGTACTCTTGTAGTACAGACTCACTCAAATGTGATGTACTCTTAAGTCACCAGACTTAAGACTTAAGACACCAGACTGTTTTTATTCATGACTTTGAGTGCAAGTAATGTAGGCTAGCTTACATTTTGTGTATATACTATTTTCAAACTGGCTAGCCAGCTTCTATAAATTCTATAAATAAAACTAAAGTTCTAACTTTAGTGGCACGCAGGAATACATTTTAAAGATCATGATTTTTTTTAACCTGTTTTTATATGCTCTCAGTTCTATGCTTTAAAAATGTACTTAAGTGCAGGCAAAATGAATTGGATGGCAACAAACTGTAGCACTCTTCAGTGAGAAACAGCATCAGCTGTAGGCTACAGTAGTGAGAAAAACAGAAACTTTCAGAATATTATTATTAGCATGAAAATTTCTATGTGCAAGGGAAAATCTACCCTGTGGGGCTCCACCTAAGGAAACACCATGTTTGAATTTTTCTAAAAAGCAATTACTAATTAAAAGACATTATTTATGTTGTTATGGCCTCTCCTATCTCTGTGTACTGACAGCAAACGTGATGCTAATGAGTCTGGAAACTGGATGGCAGAGCTCATTAGTAAGGATGGGTAGCAAAAGAATACATGTAACAGTGTTATGGAATCATAATCAGGTTACAAGAAAGGGAACTGTTACCTGTTACAGTTGCAGAAAAAGGCAGTACATAGATTACTGGTACATTTTTAAAAGGTAGTGATTACTAGCAGGATTATATTACAACTAAACTTGGATCTGTCTCTGTCCCCCCCTTTACACACACACACACACACACACACACACACACACACACACACACACACACACACACACACACACACACACACACACACACACACACACACCTCACTTTTATTCCTTCTAATTGTACGAATGGTTCCCATGACAGCTGCCGCACTGCAACAGTGAGAACATTAAGGAGCCTACATTCATTTAAAGGTTTACGATACGTAGCCTACCTACATTCTTAACCAGGGTGTGTTTCGGGTCTATTCATTCATTCCCTTTTGATTCCTCCTATTGGGGAAGGGTGTTTTAAATCTGCACATTCCAACAAAGTGCCACAGGTTTGGTGTGAAGAACTTGTTTTCATTGATGCAAAAACAGTCTATAGTCTACCAATCTGGGAGGGTTACACTGGTGGAGCCAACCAATGTGACAGGAGTGTAGGGACCGGGTATTCTGCAGCAAAAGGGCCTTCTCAGTAATGCTGACTGCTGGGGAAAGGACATGTTGTTTATGTGGACACATTTTACACATCTGCTGAGTTGTTCATGAGTCTGCAGAGAGAAAATACAGGAGCTTCTGCAAGCTTGTTGCTAGCCATACTGGCTTGTGCTGTAGGGAAGAGTGCTGTGAAACTCAGTGGCAGTTAAAGGGTTAAACGGTAATCCAAAAGCAATGAGAAGTAATTAAATTATTACACTTTAGTAAGCCCTAGTAAGCCCCTTTACATCTATCATTATTATAACACTATGGCTACCACTGTCCAGAGCAGCACTGGACACTATGAGAGATCTTTAGATTGTTAATTTTACTTTAGCTGAGCCTAAATATTAAATATTACTTCCGACTTTAGTAATTAGCATAGAAATGCTTTTGCATGTTGGAGAATGCTTACAAAAGAGTTATGATAGAGCAGATTTTGTGTGCGTTTACATGTACAATAAACATGTGACCTCACCAAGATGACATGGATAACACGGCTATGGTAAAAAGTTGCATTTTTACATGACGTCTAATACCACACCAAAATATCCACCTAATTTAGGCATTTCAAGTTTTTATTTCATTTTTGTTTTGTTCTGGCTATGTAATGTGTCAGGCACAACCTCTAACTGTTACATGGCTTTCGTCGTTGTTTTCACATCTTTACAAACTTGCTGACAGAGGCTGTGTATACGCAATGATTATAGGCCTTTATTTTTCATGACTTGTACATTGCATCGCAACTGGGTACTTCGCGGTAAGGCTTAGGACCATTTCAAAACAGGATTTAACCCACCCACATTCACCCACTTTCCCTTATATATCGGAAGTAGGCAAATATGTCACCCAGTTAGCCAGTACATGGGTAGAAGGGGGGAATAAGATGAACACATTCACATAAAATATCCAGTTGAATTGATTTCTTTGGCGATTTTACATTTCGTTTGCTACATTAGCCACACTGAGCTAAATAGCTAGATAGCTAGGTGTGACATAAATTCATAAATTAACTTTAACAGCTTGGTTGTTGTCTTGCTTAGTAATGCTAACTCACACACACACACACGCACACACACACACACACACACACACACACACACACACAGAGGCACAGACACACACCCACATGTGCACATATGCACAAACACGCACATATATCACAGTATACTATACTGTAAATACAGACTCTATATACAGCCCTCATTATAAACGGCTTTGTGTGCCAGTTTTTTCCCTACTCACATCACAGACAGTATTCTGCTGCTGAAGTGGACATTTGTGTTCACTCATTCCTTTGCTCCTCTGAGGGCTCATCTAAAACACTTTACTCAGTTAATACTGTAATGAAACGAGCCTCAAGAGAGCATCATGGATTTGGCAAAGTGATCGGTGTGGGGGGTGGGGGGAGGTGTTAAAAACACTTCTGACATGCAGGGAAAGTTTAACAAGCTTCAAAATATTGGAAGGTTGTACCTAAAGGCATTATCATTGAAATCTACCAGTGTCTCTCCCATTATATGCTTTATAAGCGAATAAACATCACATAAAATCCATGTGACGCTTGCATGCTGTTTGCAATTGCATTCTCAAAGTGTGAGTAGTATGCAATGAGAACACATAGTTGAGGGAGTTGGTTTGCTTGACAGCCAAAGGAAAGAGAAATTGGGTTGGTCTTGTTTACTCACAGGTAAGCAGGGTAGCTTTTGTCAAAGCACTTAACCCCACAGAGTTGCAGAGAGATTGTTTAGTGTGTTACAGCCAGGCAAACATATTTCTCAGAGAAAAAAAAAACTTACTAAAATAAATGCAGCTAATTGCCATTTGTATGTGGTCATGGTGGGTGGCTATTGTGACAAATCTTTTCCAGTAAGAAATAACATTGTCAGTAGAAATATTTTCAGGTATCTTCGCTGACACGATGTTGTCAGATGGCGCTCTTGCAGTTTAAGCAGACTATCTAGCTAGCTATCACCTGTTAATTATGTTAATATAGATAAGCAACGGTTCAGATCAGATATCCCTTTTAACCATCACACAAGTTGCTAGCTAAATGTATAAGTTTTATGAGGACAATTGAAAATGATAATGAGTTAGAAAGTAGGTAGCTAGCCTAGATAGCTAGCTAGCTTGTTAGATAGCCTATTAGCTAACGTTCGCTTTGAAGACTAGGAATGACTGTACACTAATCCATGTTATTTTTTTTTTTACAATTTTAATATAACCATCATACGACTCATTTCTTCACTTCATGATAATCACATCCATGACAGTGGTCTGAAAAGTATGTTACTTAACGTTACTTAAATGTTTTAAAAATAGAAATATAAAGCTACAAAACATAGCTATTTTGCTACATACATTAAAATGTTTAACAATATATTTATTGGTATCATTTAAAGGAATGGCATTTATCAGCTTACAACAATACATAATACAATTACACACATATATATTTACACTTATTACTTATTGTTTCTATATCTTGAACAGAAATGTATCCAAATGTATCATCTTTGAATTGATTTTCCCAATGATTAGTTACAATTGTATTTAAATAATTATACTAAGTTATATGTTATTTTAAAGAGATTACTTTTATATTGCTTATACAATGTACATAACAAGCATGTTTTTGAAACTTTGTCATTCAGTGCCAAAAATGGAATGTGCACAGACTGGTAAGGAATAACGAGTGAAAGTCTGATGTTTGTAGTTTAGAAACTGTCACAGGAGATATGTCTAGAAACCATGCAACACTACCCAAAACAACAATAATAATGCAGACATATTGTTTATGATTAATAAACATTGTAATGATGCACATTTGATTGTTTATTATTAGAAATGATAATATAATAATAATAATACATGAATGTTAAACCACCCTTTTCAATTTTACATTTATAACTGGTATTTTTCAGTTTGCAAATATATGTGGGTGGCATGTCCTATATTATTCTGTGTGGAATGGTAGTAATGTTAGCTTCCTTTAGATAGATGTCCTGATAAACATATTTACCCGTCCATCCATATTTGTGCATTTTCCAAATTGTAGCTTGTTGCTTGTCATGGATTGCCTAACCATTTGCCATGTGTTTGTGCATTTATTCAGAGATACATACCTCTCCCAGTAGTTTCTTTGGTGAAGGCTTTTTACCCTCACTGTATAGAGCAATGCAATCTCACACTATAGCTAGTCGTTTTTACTACAAAAGCCCTGCAATAATGTCCTTGGTTAGAGTCAGAATAAGATCCATAGGAAACATATGCTGAGTTAGTCTGGGCAGGTTATCAGTGCTATTTCACAAAGCACACTCTCTGTCATTCATCTCAAAGAGACAGAAACAAACTGCCTTTTAGAAAGGAGCCTGTCTTAAATAAAAACCCATTAAATACCCCAAATCAACAGCTAAAGTAGCTTGTAGCATGGGTTTTGAGGGAACAGAGAGAGAAAGAAAGAGCAATCAGCAGTTATAAGAGGAAGTAATGCTCACTGCAAGTCGTTTAATTAGAGCGAAAGTGTGTTTCACTTTCTCTAATGGAACACAGAAAGATCTGTGCATTGCAGACCAGGTTTATGCCATTTTCGTGGCTGAGCATGAAAACAAATCTAAATTAAATGAGAGACAATGAAAACACAAGATAAAGCCCTCTCTTTTTCTTTCTTTCTTTCTCTCTCTCTCTCTCTCTCTCTCTCTCTCTCTCTCTTTTCGCTCCCTTCTCTCCCTTCCACCCAGGCTAAGGTTTCAGCTTAAATAAGTCCTATCATCTCCATGACAACCGTTGTGTGGGTAACATGGAAACATATTAATGTAAAACCATGGCAACGTTTTCCAATTGAATTAAGCAGCACCTGTGCACATTACAGAGGGAGAGATAGAAGAGTAAGAGCACGTAGCCCGGCTGCTACAGGCAGCTGTGTCTGCACTCATTTTAATTCCATGTTTATTTTCCACTAAGTCAGACATTTTGTTGGCGGATATGAATGTTCATTGTATGGTTATAATAACAAAGGCTTTTATATAACACATTGACAAAAGTGTGTTTGCCTCTGAGCACCGTTTGCAATGGAAACAATGATTGGCTGGTCTGATATTGGCGCAAGGTTATGCATCTTCATAACATTACGTGATGCGATGGTTGAAGTGGGCTGAAATTTGATGTCAGTAGTAATGATGATGATTTAGATAATAGTGATGTCTAAAGTAAGAAAACAGGAGAGAAAGGCAGAGAGAGAGAGAGAAAGAGAGAGGGTGGAGGCAGTAAAGGGGTAGAAAATGAGAAAACCGAAGGGGGGATGGGCTGACGGGTGAAAGAGAGTGGTTGTCAAGTGTAGAGGAAAGAGGAGGAGAACGAATCAACAATACATATGCTAAAAAAAGGTGTTTCTAGGTTACTGTTTGTCATGATCTTTAATGATACCAGGGATGTGTACATAGTTAAACATATTAGCACCCAAATGCCAAATAGGAACATGCATATTTTGAGAATTAGTGTAAGTCAAATCCAGCCAAATCTTTGCTCAACCCTCTTAACTTTTACCATTTTTCTGCATTTCAGGCCATTGGTTAATCTATGTTAGCCAGCTGGTGTGCAGAGTTACATCAGAAAAGCACTCACAGTGTACACAGAACAAAAGTTTCTATTTTATTTGGTTTTTTTATTTGGGTAGACTTGAGACAGACAGAAAGGAAGAGAGAGAGAGAGAGAGAGAGAGAGAGAGAGAGAGAGAGCAAGAGAGAGAGATAGAGACAGCAAGAACAACAGTTATAGAGTTAATTTTTTGTTTAGATTTCAATGTTCATATTGGTATGAACAACAATAAAGATTTCTTTTTTAGTTATTATGTAGTATTATATACTATGTAGACCTTCAGTATTGAAAATCTAAAGTTCAGATAATAAACACATAAAAATAGAACATATATTTTGAAAATATATAAATGTTGTTCTAGTAATGTTAGACAGTTAAACAGACCTTTAAACAGTCATAGATAATCTATCGTACTGAAGTAGTTTCACATCTAGAGACACTTGTCATATGAAAGAACAATTTCCTGAAGAATCAGGTGAACCTTAATATTCAGTGACCGAGATAACCGACTTTAGACTGAATGCATCATAGAGAACTGTGGTTAAAATTTCCCCTTGTCCTGTGAAGAAGGTGCAGATGTATTGACGTAGTTGACCAATAGCGGCAGTGAACAGGGCTTTAGCTGGACCTTGTTGTGATTTCATTGGCTAAGGGCTGATTGTCTGTTATAGCATTGTCCCTGCATGTCAAAGCATATAAGCTCTGTGCCCGGATGGGCTACAGGGTTGGCACAGTAATCCTGTGTGAGCTGGATGAAACACTGAAGCTGGTTTGGCCAGCCACCAGAGAACCCTCCAAGCTCTCGCTGGCAGGAGCAGTGATGGTCTCCTCCTCAGGCTGCTCTTGGTGACGTGTTAGTGACAGTTTTCAATTTAAGACCTTTGAACTCGTTTTTGTACAGTTTTTTTTGGCCAGTGCCTTTGTAGAACTTTCTCTCATGGTTACGCCCAGTTGCCTCTTTAAATTGGGGTATCACACTGGATGCAAAAATGTACAGGACCCTCTGACTGTATGTCTCATTCTGAACCAATCACTTAAAATGATTATGACAGAGTATTAAGGTGAATGTATTCTTCCTATGCATTTTCTACTGATGGTGTACTCACCCATACTTGAATAAGGAATTTAGGATAGCTTAAAATGCTCATCAATTATAATTAAGGGTTATAATGTTCAGGGGTTGCTCCAGAACTAATGGTTGATTGTGTTACAGGCTCTAACCACATGAGACACCAGAAGCTGTAGAAGACTGCAGAGGAAGTTCTACCACTTCACTTTTATTCTTTTCCTCTTCACAAGTCGTTTAATTTGCACCTGTTTTAAAGACAGCAGAGATCAATTCTGCTAAGCAGCCACCAAGCTCAGACAAAACAGTTATATCTCTATAAAACACAATCTTTTGTGAGTGTATTATTCTGAGTACACCAATCAGTTGGTAAACCCAGAAAAAGGACCTAAGGACTAGAAGCACTGTTGGGTGGGGGTGGTTATTTAAGACTCTAAATCCAGCAGTGGAAATTGGTGGTGCCACAAATCATCTTCACAACTTATACATAAGCCTAAGCGAAAAGTGTGATGACAACACAAAAAAATATTTTATGTTTATAAAGAGATAATTTGTTTTGTTTTTAAAGAGAACGTGCGACATTGTGGTTATGGGTGAGGTGCTTTCCCCCTGCACCACATTGTACATTTGCATTATATCAAAGCTTCCAGAAGTGTTTGTGTGTTGTTACTGTTATGGTGGCCTGGTTCCTGAGAGAAACGTGCACTGGGCAGACATGTTCATGCATAACTGGATGCTTTTGGAGTCGCTCCACCCTTTTAAGGAACCTTTAGAAATATGTACAAAGATTTCAGATTTGCTTGTGCTGTTGTCTAGTCCTCTTCTCAAAATTTCATCTGTACCCCCCTAACCAGGTTAAGAACATTCCTTGCCCCATTCCACATGAAGTGCACTAGCTCCACATGAAGTGCACTAGCTCCATATGAAGTGCACGAGCTCTACATGAAGTGCACTAGCATTTAGCATGTGCATGTCTCATAATGAAAGGAACGAAAAAATGTATCATGCTAAAGCTCTGCAGAATGTTATGTCCTGCGCTCTGAAAAAAATAACAGCCCTATCTTATGAATATTTATGATAAATATAGCTATTTGTGATAAATATTTCATAGTATCGCTTTCAGAAGACTTGGGCTGTGCACACAGAACGTTCCCAGGATGGGGAAGGCTTGTCGCCCTTTTTAGCCGTTAGCTACCAAAATTAGCGAGGGCAATTTTACACATACCACTGATTGCGCGTCAGATTCTGCTCGCAGCCTTCACGTGAGTCCTCACCAGTGCTCTCCGCTGCACATGCCGTCTTTGTGGCTCGCCATGTTCTCATCGTACCCTGGGTTTCACTGGTATGTTGTACAGACCTATGGATGATTTTTCATCATCACTTGATGTTCTTCCTTGACTGGGAGGAAATGGCTATTGCTGTACAGCTATACTATGAGTAACAGTCTTAAAGAAGAGTGAAAAGAAGGCCTGAAAAAGAGAGGGAGAGCATGGATGAGAGAGATGGGGAGAGAGGCAGAGAGGAGGAGAAGGAGAGAGGTGGGGAGACTATGTGGTAATATCATCATGTGAGATAAAAGCAAACTCCTGTATCATGCACTGATACACAGCTTACATCAAGAGCAGCAAAAGAAATGGGAAAAATGTACTTCTGATAAAAGAAAAAGAGCCTTGTTACTCTTAAAATATTAATGTGTCAATGAAAGCCCCTAACACTTTCTGAACACCATCCCCTCTGAATCAGTAAACAGGAGCCCTCCACATAATGGTGAAAAACAACATGCTCTCTCTCTCTCTCTCTCTCTCTCTCTCTCTCTCAGCCCAGTATGACACCCATAAAAAGGTTGAAGGGTGTGTATCAACATGTTTTCCACCCAGTGCTCGAGACTTTATTTTTCTCACTTTTTTCCTCCCCTTACTTCCTGTGACTCAACCATGAGGGAGGAAATGCCAGCCAGCTGTACCTTAGTTTTGATGTGTAAACATGTCTTAATGCACGGCCCTCCGAACAAAAGCAGGAATCTGCTATGCTGGTTTTTTTCTTTTCTGCTGCTCTTGTAAATTCCTGTACACCTACTTCATTTTGCCTGGCCTATTCAATGGCAGAGTGCAGTTAAAGAGCTTGCATAACCTTTGGGATTTAAGTGTGTCATGAGCCGAAAGTAGCTTATATAACTTTACTAGATGGCAAAAGTCTGTAGAGCACTCACTCCTCTGTTAGTCTAAAATTTAACTCACGTACAGGTTGCACTGGTCCTGACGGCTTGAGTACACAATAAACTTGGTTTCTCCTTTCCTGTCATAAGTATGATTTATTTTTTTATTTGACCAAGTCAAACAGGGCCAGCGCCTTGAGATCTGTGCATAATTACCAGTCTAACATTCATTTGTTGGGTCAAAAACCTTTCCGAACAGTCATATTGCAGTGAAGTAATGAATCCCAGTTCAAAAGCCCCCTCACATTTAGAGGAACTGGGACCGGGTATCATTTTACTGCTGGACTGCACTAGGTGCTGTTTGTTTAATGGGAGTGGTGGGCTGGATACCTGTGTCTTTATGTTCCAGGAGTGTGTGTGAGGAGGGGGAGTTGGAGCTGGGCTTTTGGGCTGAGATTTCCCAAACATTGGCCCTGTTCCATGGAGAACACTGTGATATTGTCAAGATAAACCTGTCATTCCATATTCTTCTGGATGAACTGCTGGAACATTGCCGACACATTATATAACCTCCAAAATGGCATTCCTTCAAAGAGGAAGTCTTGGAGAAGGTGCTGAAAGCAGTCTCTCCATTTTTGTGGTGGTGGTGGAGAAAGGAGAGATCCACTCATTTATCTGGGAATATAAAAGAACGACAAAGCCACATTCTTGTTTGCACATCACTACAATTTGGTTAGGGAACTGCGCATTACAGTGAAGGCCGTTTTGTAGGAATGCTGTTGTTGGCATTATGGTTGCGTTTTTGTTTGGTGTAAGTTGTACACACACATCCCTTGTGTTTTGTATGTATATATACAAAAGTGATGTGTGTACATGCATGTGGGTGTTTATGTCTACAGTTGCAAGAAACATGTTTGTGAACCCTTTGGAATTACCTTTGGGTTTCTGCAGGAAAATGTGATTCCATCGTGTAAGTCTTACTTCCAAACAATACCCATGGCATTTTACAGATCAATATCTTTGTTGAACAAATGGTTTAGACAGTCTAGGTGGAAGAATTATATAAGACTTTATATTTACAAACTAGTGTTGCCTCCTTCATTGTCGATAACCAAATGCTTTCTGTAAGTGCTGCTCTATAAAAGCTTCTAGTCCTGCTCAGCAGTTTGGAAGTGTTTCAGTAAGTATTTCCATACAGCCCCATGTAAACTTTTCATTTTTGTGTATAATGTTGATACATTTTATATTATGCCACAGTATTTCCATGAGTGCTCTGACATGGCTGTTCTAAAATATGGAAGTTCTTCTTTTGAAGTAGATAGTGTGGGTATAGGTATTGTAGGTAGTGTGGGTATAGGTAGAGTAGGTAGTGTGGGTATAGGTAGAGTAGATAGTGTGGGTATAGGTAGAGTAGATAGTGTGGGTATAGGTATTGTAGGTAGTGTGGGTATAGGTATTGTAGGTAGTGTGGGTATAGGTATTGTAGGTAGTGTGGGTATAGGTAGAGTAGATAGTGTGGGTATAGGTAGAGTAGATAGTGTGGGTATAGGTATTGTAGGTAGTGTGGGTATAGGTAGAGTAGATAGTGTGGGTATAGGTATTGTAGGTAGTGTGGGTATAGGTAGAGTAGGTAGTGTGGGTATAGGTAGAGTAGATAGTGTGGGTATAGGTATTGTAGGTAGTGTGGGTATAGGTAGAGTAGATAGTGTGGGTATAGGTAGAGTAGATAGTGTGGGTATAGGTATTGTAGGTAGTGTGGGTATAGGTAGAGTAGATAGTGTGGGTATATGTAGAGTAGATAGTGTGGGTATAGGTATTGTAGGTAGTGTGGGTATAGGTAGAGTAGGTAGTGTGGGTATAGGTATTGTAGGTAGTGTGTGTATAGGTAGAGTAGATAGTGTGGGTATAGGTAGAGTAGATAGTGTGGGTATAGGTAGAGTAGGTAGTGTGGGTATAGGTATTGTAGGTAGTGTGGGTATAGGTAGAGTAGATAGTGTGGGTATAGGTAGAGTAGATAGTGTGGGTATAGGTATTGTAGGTAGTGTGGGTATAGGTAGAGTAGATAGTGTGGGTATAGGTTGAGTAGATAGTGTGGGTATAGGTATTGTAGGTAGTGTGGGTATAGGTAGAGTAGATAGTGTGGGTATAGGTAGAGTAGATAGTGTGGGTATAGGTAGAGTAGATAGTGTGGGTATAGGTATTGTAGGTAGTGTGTGTATAGGTAGAGTAGATAGTGTGGGTATAGGTAGAGTAGATAGTGTGGGTATAGGTATTGTAGGTAGTGTGGGTATAGGTAGAGTAGATAGTGTGGGTATAGGTAGAGTAGATAGTGTGGGTATAGGTATTGTAGGTAGTGTGGGTATAGGTAGAGTAGATAGTGTGGGTATAGGTAGAGTAGATAGTGTGGGTATAGGTAGAGTAGGTAGTGTGGGTATAGGTATTGTAGGTAGTGTGGGTATAGGTAGAGTAGGTAGTGTGGGTATAGGTAGAGTAGATAGTGTGGGTATAGGTAGAGTAGATAGTGTGGGTATAGGTATTGTAGGTAGTGTGGGTATAGGTATTGTAGGTAGTGTGGGTATAGGTATTGTAGGTAGTGTGGGTATAGGTAGAGTAGATAGTGTGGGTATATGTAGAGTAGATAGTGTGGGTATAGGTAGAGTAGATAGTGTGGGTATATGTAGAGTAGATAGTGTGGGTGTAGGTAGAGTAGATAGTGTGGGTATAGGTAGAGTAGATAGTGTGGGTATAGGTAGAGTAGATAGTGTGGGTATAGGTATTGTAGGTAGTGTGGGTATAGGTAGAGTAGATAGTGTGGGTATAGGTAGAGTAGATAGTGTGGGTATAGGTAGAGTAGATAGTGTGGGTATAGGTAGAGTAGGTAGTGTGGGTATAGGTAGAGTAGATAGTGTGGGTATAGGTAGAGTAGATAGTGTGGGTATAGGTATTGTAGGTAGTGTGGGTATAGGTAGAGTAGATAGTGTGGGTATAGGTAGAGTAGATAGTGTGGGTGTAGGTAGAGTAGATAGTGTGGGTATAGGTATTGAAGGTAGTGTGGGTATAGGTAGAGTAGATAGTGTGGGTATAGGTATTGTAGGTAGTGTGGGTATAGGTAGAGTAGATAGTGTGGGTATAGGTATTGTAGGTAGTGTGGGTATAGGTAGAGTAGATAGTGTGGGTATAGGTATTGTAGGTAGTGTGGGTATAGGTAGAGTAGATAGTGTGGGTATAGGTATTGTAGGTAGTGTGGGTATAGGTAGAGTAGATAGTGTGGGTATAGGTAGAGTAGATAGTGTGGGTGTAGGTAGAGTAGATAGTGTGGGTATAGGTATTGAAGGTAGTGTGGGTATAGGTAGAGTAGATAGTGTGGGTATAGGTATTGTAGGTAGTGTGTGTATAGGTAGAGTAGATAGTGTGGGTGTAGGTAGAGTAGGTAGTGTGGGTATAGGTATTGTAGGTAGTGTGGGTATAGGTAGAGTAGGTAGTGTGGGTATAGGTAGAGTAGATAGTGTGGGTATAGGTAGAGTAGATCGTGTGGGTATAGGTATTGTAGGTAGTGTGGGTATAGGTAGAGTAGATAGTGTGGGTATAGGTAGAGTAGATAGTGTGGGTATAGGTATTGTAGGTAGTGTGGGTATAGGTAGAGTAGATAGTGTGGGTATAGGTAGAGTAGATAGTGTGGGTATAGGTAGAGTAGATAGTGTGGGTATAGGTATTGTAGGTAGTGTGGGTATAGGTAGAGTAGATAGTGTGAGTATAGGTATTGTAGGTAGTGTGGGTATAGGTAGAGTAGATAGTGTGGGTATAGGTATTGTAGGTGGTGTGGGTATAGGTAGAGTAGATAGTGTGAGTATAGGTATTGTATGTAGTGTGGGTATAGGTAGAGTAGATAGTGTGGGTATAGGTATTGTAGGTAGTGTGGGTATAGGTAGAGTAGATAGTGTGGGTGTAGGTAGAGTAGGTAGTGTGGGTATAGGTAGAGTAGATAGTGTGGGTATAGGTAGAGTAGATAGTGTGGGTATAGGTATTGTAGGTAGTGTGGGTATAGGTAGAGTAGATAGTGTGGGTATAGGTAGAGTAGATAGTGTGGGTATAGGTAGAGTAGGTAGTGTGGGTATAGGTATTGTAGGTAGTGTGGGTATAGGTAGAGTAGGTAGTGTGGGTATAGGTAGAGTAGATAGTGTGGGTATAGGTAGAGTAGATAGTGTGGGTATAGGTATTGTAGGTAGTGTGGGTATAGGTATTGTAGGTAGTGTGGGTATAGGTAGAGTAGATAGTGTGGGTATATGTAGAGTAGATAGTGTGGGTATAGGTAGAGTAGATAGTGTGGGTATATGTAGAGTAGATAGTGTGGGTGTAGGTAGAGTAGATAGTGTGGGTATAGGTAGAGTAGATAGTGTGGGTATAGGTAGAGTAGATAGTGTGGGTATAGGTATTGTAGGTAGTGTGGGTATAGGTAGAGTAGATAGTGTGGGTATAGGTAGAGTAGATAGTGTGGGTATAGGTAGAGTAGATAGTGTGGGTATAGGTAGAGTAGGTAGTGTGGGTATAGGTAGAGTAGATAGTGTGGGTATAGGTAGAGTAGATAGTGTGGGTATAGGTATTGTAGGTAGTGTGGGTATAGGTAGAGTAGATAGTGTGGGTATAGGTAGAGTAGATAGTGTGGGTGTAGGTAGAGTAGATAGTGTGGGTATAGGTATTGAAGGTAGTGTGGGTATAGGTAGAGTAGATAGTGTGGGTATAGGTATTGTAGGTAGTGTGGGTATAGGTAGAGTAGATAGTGTGGGTATAGGTATTGTAGGTAGTGTGGGTATAGGTAGAGTAGATAGTGTGGGTATAGGTATTGTAGGTAGTGTGGGTATAGGTAGAGTAGATAGTGTGGGTATAGGTATTGTAGGTAGTGTGGGTATAGGTAGAGTAGATAGTGTGGGTATAGGTAGAGTAGATAGTGTGGGTGTAGGTAGAGTAGATAGTGTGGGTATAGGTATTGAAGGTAGTGTGGGTATAGGTAGAGTAGATAGTGTGGGTATAGGTATTGTAGGTAGTGTGTGTATAGGTAGAGTAGATAGTGTGGGTGTAGGTAGAGTAGGTAGTGTGGGTATAGGTATTGTAGGTAGTGTGGGTATAGGTAGAGTAGGTAGTGTGGGTATAGGTAGAGTAGATAGTGTGGGTATAGGTAGAGTAGATCGTGTGGGTATAGGTATTGTAGGTAGTGTGGGTATAGGTAGAGTAGATAGTGTGGGTATAGGTAGAGTAGATAGTGTGGGTATAGGTATTGTAGGTAGTGTGGGTATAGGTAGAGTAGGTAGTGTGGGTATAGGTAGAGTAGATAGTGTGGGTATAGGTAGAGTAGATAGTGTGGGTATAGGTAGAGTAGATAGTGTGAGTATAGGTATTGTAGGTAGTGTGGGTATAGGTAGAGTAGATAGTGTGGGTATAGGTATTGTAGGTGGTGTGGGTATAGGTAGAGTAGATAGTGTGAGTATAGGTATTGTAGGTAGTGTGGGTATAGGTAGAGTAGATAGTGTGGGTATAGGTATTGTAGGTAGTGTGGGTATAGGTAGAGTAGATAGTGTGGGTGTAGGTAGAGTAGGTAGTGTGGGTATAGGTAGAGTAGATAGTGTGGGTATAGGTAGAGTAGATAGTGTGGGTATAGGTATTGTAGGTAGTGTGGGTATAGGTAGAGTAGATAGTGTGGGTATAGGTATTGTAGGTAGTGTGGGTATATGTAGAGTAGATAGTGTGGGTGTAGGTAGAGTAGGTAGTGTGGGTATAGGTATTGTAGATAGTGTGGGTATAGGTATTGTAGGTAGTGTGGGTATAGGTAGAGTAGATAGTGTGGGTATAGGTATTGTAGGTAGTGTGGGTATATGTAGAGTAGATAGTGTGGGTGTAGGTAGAGTAGGTAGTGTGGGTATAGGTATTGTAGGTAGTGTGGGTATAGGTAGAGTAGATAGTGTGGGTATAGGTATTGTAGGTAGTGTGGGTATAGGTAGAGTAGATAGTGTGGGTATAGGTAGAGTAGATAGTGTGGGTATAGGTAGAGTAGGTAGTGTGGGTATAGGTAGAGTAGATAGTGTGGGTATAGGTAGAGTAGATAGTGTGGGTATAGGTATTGTAGGTAGTGTGGGTATAGGTAGAGTAGATAGTGTGGGTATAGGTAGAGTAGATAGTGTGGGTATAGGTATTGTAGGTAGTGTGGGTATAGGTAGAGTAGATAGTGTGGGTATAGGTAGAGTAGATAGTGTGGGTATAGGTATTGTAGGTAGTGTGGGTATAGGTAGAGTAGATAGTGTGGGTATAGGTATTGAAGGTAGTGTGGGTATAGGTAGAGTAGATAGTGTGGGTATAGGTATTGTAGGTAGTGTAGGTAGATAGGTAGTGTAGATAGTGTAGGTAGTGTAGATAGGTAGTGTAGGTAGATAGGTAGTGTAGATAGGTAGTGTAGGTAGATAGGTAGTGTAGATAGGTAGTGTAGGTATATAGGTAGTGTAGATAGGTAGTGTAGATAGTGTAGGTAGTGTAGATAGGTAGTGTAGGTAGATAGGTAGTGTAGGTAGTGTAGGTAGATAGGTAGTGTAGATAGGTAGTGTAGGTATATAGGTAGTGTAGATAGTGTGGGTAGGTAGTGTAGGTAGATAGGTAGTGTAGATAGGTAGTGTAGGTAGTGTAGATAGGTAGTGTAGGTAGATAGGTAGTGTAGATATGTAGTGTAGGTAGATAGGTAGTGTAGATAGTGTGGGTAGTGTAGATAGGTAGTGTGGGTAGGTAGTGTAGGTAGATAAGTAGTGTAGATAGGTAGTGTAGGTAGATAGGTAGTGTAGATAGTGTAGGTAGTGTAGATAGGTAGTGTAGATAGTGTAGGTAGTGTAGATAGGTAGTGTAGATAGGTAGTGTAGGTAGATAGGTAGTGTAGATAGGTAGTGTAGATAGTGTAGGTAGTGTAGATAGGTAGTGTAGGTAGATAGGTAGTGTAGATAGGTAGTGTAGGTAGATAGGTAGTGTAGATAGTGTAGGTAGTGTAGATAGGTAGTGTAGATAGATAGGTAGTGTAGATAGTGTAGGTAGTGTAGATAGGTAGTGTAGGTATATAGGTAGTGTAGATAGGTAGTGTAGATAGTGTAGGTAGTGTAGATAGGTAGTGTAGGTAGATAGGTAGTGTAGATAGTGTGGGTAGTGTAGATAGGTAGTGTAGATAGGTAGTGTAGGTAGATAGGTAGTGTAGATAGGTAGTGTAGATAGGTAGTGTAGATAGTGTAGGTAGTGTAGATAGGTAGTGTAGGTAGATAGGTAGTGTAGATAGGTAGTGTAGGTAGATAGGTAGTGTAAATAGTGTAGGTAGTGTAGATAGGTAGTGTAGGTATATAGGTAGTGTAGATAGTGTAGGTAGTGTAGATAGGTAGTGTAGATAGGTAGTGTAGGTAGATAGGTAGTGTAGATAGGTAGTGTAGGTAGATAGGTAGTGTAGATAGGTAGTGTAGATAGGTAGTGTAGGTAGATAGGTAGTGTAGATAGGTAGTGTAGGTAGATAGGTAGTGTAGATAGTGTAGGTAGTGTAGATAGGTAGTGTAGATAGGTAGTGTAGGTAGATAGGTAGTGTAGATAGGTAGTGTAGATAGTGTAGGTAGTGTAGATAGGTAGTGTAGGTAGATAGGTAGTGTAGATAGGTAGTGTAGGTAGATAGGTAGTGTAGATAGTGTAAGTAGTGTAGATAGGTAGTGTAGGTATATAGGTAGTGTAGATAGTGTAGGTAGTGTAGATAGGTAGTGTAGATAGGTAGTGTAGGTAGATAGGTAGTGTAGATAGGTAGTGTAGATAGTGTAGGTAGTGTAGATAGGTAGTGTAGGTACGCTCAACTCAAAAGCAGTTTTTGTAAATGAACTTATAACAGACCAGAAAATTGATATTCTTTGTCTAACTGAAACGTGGGTTCAATCTGGTGATTATTTAACTCTAAACGAAGCCACTCCTGTGGGATATAGTTATATACATAGACCTAGACTGTCAGGCAGAGGAGGTGGAATATGTATAATCTATCGTGATTGTTTAGAAATTCATCAGAAATACTTAGATATCTCAAACTCATTTGAGATGCAGTCTATTAATGTAATTAGTCCATCTGAAAATAAAAGTACATTCTCCCTAACTAATGTATACAGACCACCAGGGCCTTACTCAGATTTCTTAAACGATTTCACCGATTTTGCAGCAAATTTAGCAGTATGTAGTGACAAAATAATAATGGTAGGAGACTTTAACATACACTTTGATAATGCGGAGGATCCACTGACAAGGGCTTTTACTTCTATATTGAACTCTGTCGGCATTAAACAAAACGTAGTAGGACCTACACATTATCGAAATCATACCCTAGATCTAATATTAACACTGGGTATCGACGTAGATAATATAAACATACTCCCGCAAACCGTAGCGATCTCCGATCATTATTTAGTAAAATTCGATTTTCACCTTAACATAAATACCCGCCCGTCTCCTCGGCAGTGTATAAAGCGCTCAATAAATTCAACAACAGCAATACAGTTTATTGAAACCCTCCCTGACTTAACTGCTTTAGCCCACTCGCCATCCGATCCAGGAGAGTTAGATAGTCTAACCGACTACTTAGAGAATACCTGCAGATCAGCTCTAGATATAGTAGCTCCACTAAAATATAAAAAAGCTAGATCCAAAAAGCTCGCCCCATGGTACACCGACCAAACTAGAAACTTAAAACAAATAGCACGTAAATTAGAGCGGAAATGGCGATCTACTAAATTGGAAGTATTCCACTGTGCCTGGAAGGATAGCATTATTGACTACAAACGGGCACTCACTAAAGCACGCTCAGCATACTTAGCCTCACTGATAGAGAAAAATAAAAACAATCCTAGATTTCTTTTTAATACTATTTCTAAACTTACAAAAAATCAAGCAGGCACAGAACCTCAGATTCCAGTAAACCTCACTAGTAATGTATTTATAGATTTCTTTGATAATAAAATAGAGAATATTAGACAAAATATAAAACCCTTTATTAGCAATACAACTGGTATGTCATCTGGTTTGGTTGATATTGATTTAAATTACATACCAGGAGAAAAACTTGATGCTTTTCATCCACTCCCAAAATCAGAATTAGAGAAAATAATTTCTTCCTTAAATTGTACTACCTGCACATTAGACTCAGTTCCCTCAAAGTTATTAAAAGAGGTATTACCAGCTGTAACTGAACCTCTTCTAACTATAGTTAACTCATCCATTACAATAGGTCACATGCCCAAATCATGTAAATTAGCAATTATCAAACCTCTGATCAAGAAACCAAATCTTGATCCGACTGTGCTGTCTAATTATAGACCCATTTCAAACACATCATTTATATCTAAGATCATAGAAAAAGCTGTTGCCCAGCAATTATGCCTATATCTGTATAGGAATAACACATTTGAAAAGTTCCAATCTGGTTTTAGGCCCCATCACAGTACTGAAACAGCATTAGTTAAAGTAACAAATGATCTCCTCCTTGCATCAGATCAAGGCTATGTATCACTGTTAGTGCTTCTTGATCTTAGTGCAGCTTTCGACACAATTGATCATAGGATCTTGCTAGAAAGGTTAGAACGCTGGGTTGGAGTCTCAGGCACAGCCCTTTCATGGTTTCAGTCTTACTTAACAAATCGCTATCAGTTTGTAGAGCTCAATAATATTTCATCCAAACGTACAATGGTTAAATATGGGGTCCCGCAAGGCTCCATCTTAGGACCACTATTATTTACATTATATATGCTACCATTGGGCACAGTTATAAACAAACATGGTGTCAATTTTCACTGCTATGCGGATGACACTCAACTTTACATATCAGCCAAACCCGATGACAAACTCAGTTTAGGAAAAATTGAGGCCTGTGTAAGAGATATTAAATGCTGGATGTCTCTAAACTTCCTACAATTAAATGAGGACAAAACAGAAGTTCTCCTTGTGGGCCCTAAGGCCGCAAGACAGAAAATTCCTAATTTAATGCTTAATCTTGCAGACTGTCCCATTACACCTGGCACAGTAGCCAAAAACCTAGGCGTCATACTCGACTCCGACCTATCATTTGATAAATATATAGATAATACTACTAGGATAGCTTTTCTACATCTCCGCAACATTGCCAAATTAAGAAATGCATTATCACAGGATGATGCAGAAAAATTGGTGCACGCCTTTGTTAGCTCTAGACTAGACTACTGCAATTCACTACTGTCAGGATGTTCAAATAAGAATCTAAATAAACTTCAAGTAGTTCAAAATGCCGCAGCTAGAGTTCTGACCAGAACTAGAAAATTTCAGCATATTAGACCAGTCCTATCAGCCCTGCATTGGCTCCCAGTTAAATTTCGTATTGATTTTAAAATTCTATTATTAGCATACAAAGCACTACACGGGCTTGCTCCTGAATACCTCCAGGAACTTATTTCCTACTATGAACCCCCACGTCAACTAAGATCACAGGGTGCTGGTCTGTTATTAGTTCCACAAATTAACAAGGTAACAGCAGGGGGAAGAGCCTTTTCTTATAAGGCCCCCCAGCTTTGGAATAATCTTCCTAAATGTGTCCGGGACTCTGACACAGTCACAATCTTTAAATCTAGGTTGAAAACCCACTTATTTAGTCTAGCGTTTGATAATTAATATCCCCCTTAGATAAAGGTACAGATCCAGGGGTTCATAGACGAAGGGTTTTATGGTAGACTGGGGTGCTGGTGCTGTCATCCTGTCACTGCTCGTGGTCACTCAAGTTTGTTGACAGTGCAGTGGACGGATGCCATTGTCTCAGAATGCCCCCAAGCCTATGTTACCTTCTGGTTCTGCCTTTTTTTAGCTAGGCTGTAATAATTTAACTTAGTGCCGGAGTTGCTGCCACACTCCAGAAATGTTTATAATTTTACCTGTCCCGTATATGTCCTCATACAGAGCTAATTTTCCCTGTTTCATTTCTCCACATGGCTGCCCGCCTGCTTGAGGAATAATGAGATGAGGAGAGACAAGCGATCCATCCTGGCCGGCCACCTCCTGCCTAACCGGATGCCTACACCATGATGGACATTATTACATCTTTTTCGGTCTAAATGGACATTATTGCATCTTTTACATTCTGTCTACATTCTGTCTATATTGTTGTTGTTGTCATGGTGACCGGTGTCGGCCAGAGGAGGATGGGTTCCCCCCCTGAGTCTTGGTTCCTCTCAAGGTTTCTTCCTCATGCAAAAAACTAGGGAGTTTTTCCTTGCCACTGTCGCCTTTGGCTTGCTCACTGGGGGCTAGGACTCGGCACTTGAAAAGCTGCTTTGTGACAACAACTGTTGTAAAAAGCGCTATATAAATAAAATTTGATTGATTGATTGATAGTGTAGGTAGATAGGTAGTGTAGATAGGTAGTGTAGGTAGATAGGTAGTGTAGATAGTGTAGGTAGTGTAGATAGGTAGTGTAGGTAGATAGGTAGTGTAGATAAGTAGTGTAGGTAGATAGGTAGTGTAGATAGTGTAGGTAGTGTAGATAGGTAGTGTAGATAGGTAGTGTAGGTAGATAGGTAGTGTAGATAGGTAGTGTAGGTAGATAGGTAGTGTAGATAGTGTAGGTAGTGTAGATAGGTAGTGTAGATAGGTAGTGTAGGTAGATAGGTAGTGTAGGTAGATAGGTAGTGTAGATAGTGTAGGTAGTGTAGATAGGTAGTGTAGGTAGATAGGTAGTGTAGATAGGTAGTGTAGGTAGATAGGTAGTGTATATAGGTAGTGTAGATAGTGTAGGTAGTGTAGATAGGTAGTGTAGGTAGATAGGTAGTGTATATATGTAGTGTAGGTATATAGGTAGTGTATATAGGTAGTGTATATAGGTAGTGTAGATAGTGTAGGTAGTGTAGATAGGTAGTGTAGGTAGGTAGTGTAGGTAGATAGGTAGTGTAGATAGTGTGGGTAGGTAGTGTAGGTAGATAGGTAGTGTAGATAGGTAGTGTAGGTAGGTAGTGTAGGTAGATAGGTAGTGTAGATAGTGTGGGTAGGTAGTGTAGGTAGATAGGTAGTGTAGATAGGTAGTGTAGGTATATAGGTAGTGTATATAGGTAGTGTATATAGGTAGTGTATATAGGTAGTGTAGGTATATAGGTAGTGTATATAGGTAGTGTATATAGGTAGTGTATATAGGTAGTGTAGGTATATAGGTAGTGTATATAGGTAGTGTATATAGGTAGTGTAGGTATATAGGTAGTGTATATAGGTAGTGTATATAGGTAGTGTAGGTAGATAGGTAGTGTAGATAGTGTAGGTAGTGTAGATAGGTAGTGTAGATAGGTAGTGTAGGTAGATAGGTAGTGTAGATAGTGTAGGTAGTGTATATAGGTAGTGTAGATAGGTAGTGTAGATAGATAGGTAGTGTAGGTATATAGGTAGTGTAGGTATATAGGTAGTGTATATAGGTAGTGTATATAGGTAGTGTATATAGGTAGTGTAGGTATATAGGTAGTGTATATAGGTAGTGTATATAGGTAGTGTATATAGGTAGTGTATATAGGTAGTGTAGGTATATAGGTAGTGTATATAGGTAGTGTATATAGGTAGTGTATATAGGTAGTGTAGGTAGGTAGTGTAGATAGTGTAGGTAGTGTAGATAGGTAGTGTAGGTAGGTAGTGTAGGTATATAGGTAGTGTAGATAGTGTGGGTAGGTAGTGTAGGTATATAGGTAGTGTAGATAGGTAGTGTAGGTATATAGGTAGTGTATATAGGTAGTGTAGATAGGTAGTGTATATAGGTAGTGTATATAGGTAGTGTATATAGGTAGTGTAGGTATATAGGTAGTGTATATAGGTAGTGTAGATAGGTAGTGTATATAGGTAGTGTATATAGGTAGTGTAGGTATATAGGTAGTGTATATAGGTAGTGTATATAGGTAGTGTAGATAGTGTAGGTAGTGTAGATAGGTAGTGTAGGTATATAGGTAGTGTATATAGGTAGTGTATATAGGTAGTGTAGGTATATAGGTAGTGTATATAGGTAGTGTATATAGGTAGTGTATATAGGTAGTGTAGGTATATAGGTAGTGTATATAGGTAGTGTATATAGGTAGTGTATATAGGTAGTGTAGGTATATAGGTAGTGTATATAGGTAGTGTAGATAGGTAGTGTATATAGGTAGTGTATATAGGTAGTGTATATAGGTAGTGTAGACCAAGGTGCTAGCAGCATGTAGCTCAGGAGTAGTAGTTCCAGGGAGCAGACCTACCATCATAGTGATAACCATATGAAGGAAGTCGTCTCAGTGACTCCTGGCCACACGGGCCCCACGGGTCACACGGGCCCCACGGGCCACACACCATGACACAGTCTCAGGCTTCAGTTCAGGGATGAGGGTTTGAAATGCAGTTTCTCCTAACACAACGTTACAGTTCATTCATGCACAGATGCATTGCTCCTGTATACATGTGGAGAATTGTGGTGGTCTCCAAGTGTGTATGGATGTTTGGAGCACTGGAGCATATGAACATATGTTACACACACACACACACACACACATACACGTGTGTGGGTGTAATTAATACACATCTGTTGCCGCGCGTTTTGTCAGCCATGGCTCATTCATCACTGCGGAGTTTCTGAACACAGGACCGCTGCTGATCAGACATTTTTTGAGTGGCGGACCATTGTCAGCACAGCAGTGACACTGACATAGTGGTGGCATGGAAGTGGGTGGTGTTCTGTTCTGGTGTGTCAGCCACTGCAGTGTTGCTGGAATATTTACACATGTCAGTGTCATTGCAGGGATGGGAGTGAGCTGCCATCCAAAAACATCCAACCAATAGCGGCTGTGTGGTCTGAATCTGACCAATGAGGAAGAGTTGGTGGACGGCTAACAGACACTATGCATGGAAACAAATTGGCTATAGACTCTCTAACTGCCTAAAGGGTGTTTTCAATATGCAAATGTTTACGATAAACTGGGTAGTATGTGTGTGTATATATTAACCACCCACACACGTATCCATTTCCAAGGTGAGATGAGTTGCTGTCGGAGTGGCTTGTGTGTGTATATGTGTGTGTGCATGGCTGTGCGTGTGTGTGTGATCAGTCCAATCATTGTGAGAGTGTGAGTGTTGCGGAGCTACACAATTAGCTTATTAGCTTTAGTGGGCGCTAGGCCCTCCCGCCTGTGCTGTCTGACACGTGTGCTGTTCCTGTTTCTCCGGGTGCTTACGATGGCTAAGTGTGTTAGCTCCTGCCCGGGCACTCAGGGACAGTACGGTGCCCAAAGAGCTGTTTCCATTCGTGGAACTGCTTTAGAGGATGAGAGACAGAGAACGAGAGGAGAGTTTGACTAAGACGTTGAGTTTGACTGTCAGTCTGGGACTTAGAGCCAAGATTTTCAATGTAATGCATTTTGGTTTTGATGCTTTGTAACCTGTCATGATAGGCAGTGGTGGGAATGATATTAGCAGAAACTTGTAATCTTATAATGGTGCAAAGCAAGAATTTCTACACGATAGATTGACAAAGGCTTTTTATATAAGACATTATATGTTTTCCAAGGTCTTTTATGACTTCGAGTTACATGCTGTCTTCTAGTGCATTGAGCTTTCTTTCAGTAAAATTTTAATATAGATTAAGGGCAAAATTGATGCTTTGTAGTATTGGAAAGGTTTTTTTTGGCATTTTCAAGGCTGAATAAGATCAGACCAGGAAATCTAATTTACCTGCAATCCAATCTGAGATATCTATGGTTAATTTGATTGAATTCCAGGGAGACCCATCTATTCTGTACATAATACAATTAGAAATATCACAATTCCTATTTCCCATTGCTTTCCAAGTAGGTTCACAGAACAAACTTCCACACGTTGCCTGACAGGAAAGCTCATAAATCGACGTGTCACTATTTGAACTCACTCAACATCCGATCTAAATATTCTCTTAGAAAAAAAAAGCAATATGACTGAAAGCAGACAGATGCACTCGGATTACATGTCTATCAGACCCGCAATCCATCCCGTGCAGAGTACGGCTCCCGAAGACCTCGACCCATCAAATGTCTTATTAAAACCGCTACACTGAAACTGTGGATTACCCATTAGACTCCCCCTGTTTACGTGGCCCTGCTCCTATTGCTTCAAAATAGCCTGTAAATTGCAGGACGGTTGCAAGCTAAAGGATTATTCACGCAGGATGGGGGTCGCTTCTCTCTGCCGCGCCTCTCTTCGGCTGACCTTTACTGTTTAATACTCCATGTTTGGTAAAGGTCAAGCTTGTTGTGCCTCCTCACTGAAGATTTTGATGCGCAGCTGAAAATGGCGGGTGAAGTGCCGTGATGTATAAATATTTCCCTGATACCGTCACACGGCTGAAAAAGGCCAAATCATCATGATGAGATTTATGAGTTTCTAGGAACGCAGCTCTGTCGAACCTCCTGCTGCGTAAGTTAGTTTGGTCTAAACAATGTACAAACAGAAATTAAAGGACAAAACAATGAATTCTTCTTAAGTATTCTGCGGTGTAATCCCGTGAAATAACGACGATATCGATGTTATCTACGGTGAATTTTGATATGAGTAAGTCCAGAATGCTGCAGAAAGTTGGAGCCAAGTAGACCCAACGATTCATCGCATCGATTCATAGGCTGTTCAGACACCAGCAAGGTAGTTTTAGCTGCAAGCTAACAATGACAACTAGAATACCGCTGTACAGTATTTATAGCTCGCCCTTGTGAACCTCACATTTGTGTTGAAGTTCATGGAGCTGTATGTTTACAGCAGCCTGTGCTGGTGTAGTTTAGTGGTCAATGACTAACAAGTCACTAATTATGACAGTAAACTGTTTATGACCTTAATGTTTTTACAAGATGAACTTAATAACATTTATATTACGCATGACATATGCAGCATGATCGAAGTACTTGTAGATGACAGTAGATTCTGAATTCTCAATACAACATGCCATGTAAAAATGCAATGCGTGTCTACATCAGAGTATCTTTAACTGGATTAGCTGCACCATGTGTTCGTAGTGCATGTACAGATACACTAAGAAACTGTATGAGACTTGTAGAACACTCTGTTGAAGTATCCTGACATGAAGTGTCAGTTGGAAAGAGTTTTCATAGGCTTGCCCACATTTATCTTTGAGCAAGAAATGTATATTATGTGAAAATACAGGAAGTAGCATGGTGTCATGTAACATTACAGTGCAGTACATATCTATCCAAAAGAGACAGATGCTTGCCTACACGTGTGTTTCAGCCTTTGTGAATATGTGCATGTATGCAGGTATGCACTTGTTTAGCACTAATTAAAGGTGTTGTGATGTCCAGAGTAATGCTTTTATAATTCCATGTCCATGAGAGAGACAGCAGTTCCTAAAACCATTTACTAAATGACTAAAAACCACAGTATCCACAGTAAACATAGGTCTACATTGCTTCAATTCAAAATTAATATGTCATGTTGCTTATTACTCTTACGAGAACTATTTTGAGATTAATTAAATGACACACTTGTCTTTTAGAATAAGACTCACCTTTGAGAAAACTGTACTTGACTGGAAGTAAAAGTATTTCCTTCCAAAGTTTAAAAAAGGTTTCTTATAGAACTGTGAAAAGTGTGTATGACTTAAATTCTAATTATCTCCTGAGAGACACTTGGGAAATTACAAAAGTGACTGTGGACCTGCAGGAAGAAAAGGGGTTTGATGAAAATTAGCACAGGATGACTTAACATAGTCCTACAGAAGAGCATAAAGCAAAACACTTAGGCGATCAGCCTTCCCCAAGCTTGTCCAAGCGTCCTATAAGGGTGTCCAATAAGGCTGTCCAATGCTGTGGCTGGACTCACACAGATCAGAGGGAACGTTAGTCTTCTGCCTCTTAAGACACTACTGTGGGAGAGAGAAGGCACCCGGCAGGCCAGGAACAGGAAATGATTGCACTTTGAGAAAACTGGGTAGAAAAACCAAGATGTTATTTCAGTAAAAAAAAAAATCTCCCCTGTCAAATAAAGGCTATTGTACCAAATCCATTGGGCTCACTAATGATTGTAATGTAATAATTATCAGTGGTGCTGTGACAGGATTGCTCACCTCACCCTCTCTCTTCTTTATTTTAATACAGTGAGGAGGGAGGCTTGTGTGAACGTGCCTTCTTGAAACTCAGGGTCCCATCGGAGTGGAGACATTAATCAGTTACAGAGCACCCATGAAGAAAGAGTCACTTCCTACTTCGGCTATATAAGTCAGTCTAAGTCAGACAAATGCAAACCTTAAACCCTTCTCTCTGTATCTCTCTCTTTTGCATGCTGTGTCTCTGCTTTGTCGATATGTGTGAATGTGTGTGTGTGTGTGTGTGTGTGTGTGTGTGTGTGTGTGTGTGTGTGTGTGTGTGTGTGTGTGTGTGTGCGTGCACATGTGCACGTTGCAAAACTAGGAGAAATGGACTCGCCACTTAAATGGTGATTTTCTTGTAAAGGGTTGTAAAAATAGAGAGCGGATCTCTGAAGAAATCAGGCAGGCAGAATATCAGACCAAGGAGAAGACACCGAGGGACGAAATAGAGAGAATATGCACATTTAATCCAACAGGGACTTTGGCTTTGAGCCTTGTGAATCAGCCATCTCTTCTCTTTCTCAGGTTGACAGAGCGGATTGTGAGAGAGTTGAGTGGATGAAAGACAAATGTAACTCGACAGAGCGCCTGACGATAACCAAACTGCTGATCTTAGTCATTTCGTTGGCTGTGAGTCAAGGTTTTTGTTGAGGGAAAATTCAACTCTTCGGCAAGCAGAGTGCTCTCATTTTGATTTTAAAATGTCAAAGTTGTTACGTGTAAGCAAGCCGTGGCTTCATTATTCCCGGTGCAAACAGAATAGGTGTTATTTTAAGGATGTGAGAATACAGATTGAGACTGAGGGCTTGTGAGCTTGCTGATGGACTTTGGTGAATCGAAATCGATTTAATAGACATTAAAAATTACTTAAGTTGACATACTTTTAAGACATTTGGCAACTTCTACATAGGTCAAGTGTACAGTTAGAAAATAGAGAAAGTCTGCAAAGGAGCTGTTTAATGTGACTTTTTTCTTTCTGTTAGATCTTTAAATTCATACTATATTCAGCAATTGTGTGTAAAGGGGTGGTGGCAATTGCATTGCTTAGTATAGAACATTCAGTTGTGTTGTATAGAAAACAATGCACAACAGCATGAATAAAAATGGGGTTGTGTAAAATCAGCACCAACAATCTATAAAACAAACAAACAAACAAAAACAACATGAATATGTGTTTTCATTACTGGATGCCAAAAGGCAGAACATTGAAAAAGCAGGACAGAAACAAACTTTCCCTCACAAATAAACTTCTCCATTCACCAAAAGTATCCCACTACTCTCTTAGCGAGTATTGCTAACATCATGTGACATCAGTACCAAGACACTGGCGTTCATGCCAAAAGGGCATGTGTGTTTCCTCAACGCTGAATTAGCAGTGCTGTTCAGCCAGTCCTGCTTAGCAGACCAGGACCAGAATCCATGCAGATCAGTTGGGATTCCATCCACATTAAGACAGAGCAGAACTCTGGTGCAGTTTAGGGGCAGAGGGTTAACAAACTGCTTTTTATCCCATGATAAATACTCTGGGTCAAGAATCTGAGTCAAATCTTATAGCTGACGTGAGTCTTAAAGACTCTGAGTTATGAAAATCAGCTCCTTACAAGAGCAAACTTAGCAAAGTGCTATTAGATCAGAAGACAAGCTCATTAACTTTGTCTCCAAAATGACATCAAATGCTGTTTTTCGGTAGGGTCACTCTAGCTACCTGGCTTACCAACCAGCCTGAACTGTCACTGTCAGAGAGAACTGTTTTCCCATAATCAGTGTGCCACATCGCTTTTGGGGAAACTTTGGGCAAACCTGCAAAGGCCAAATCCCAAGTGGAAAGGGGCGATGAAAAAATTAATACGCATAGACATCCTGTCAGTCAACCAGCAGAGCTGCCGCCCCCCCCCTCGAAGCACCTACTACAGTCTCCTAGTGCACCCACACAGTGTGGACTTCACACTGCTTTGATTATACATATGATTCTGCGTCATGAAGGACATTGTTATTATTATAATTATTATTGTTATTATTATCATCGTCGTCATCGTCATTGCTGTTATTATTAGTAGTAGAAGCTCTTTTTCTGCCACACGTCTACAATAATGAACACATAGGGTAGGTGGTTTGCATCTGCCAGTGACTAGAGACTGGGAGGAAGAGGAGGTTTATTCTTATAATAGTGCTGTTATTATCTGCTGTCGGATCAGTTTGTCTTTAGTCTGGCATTCTTCAGTCTGTGCCAAGTCCACTCTGTTCCCTGATTTATCGCTGCCATCTTCCTGGCCCACAGTCATGAATGCAGGTGCTCTTTCTTTAGATGTTCTTATTATTTGGAAAGCCCTTGAAGATTTTGTGTATATGAATATAATTAAATCCTTTGCATTTATGAAAAATAATTTTTGTAAAGTTTTAAACTAGAAGCTGGGCGTTTCATCCACGTAAAATAATAACCTGCGATTACAATCATATTACTGTCTGTGATTTTTGTTTTGTTTTATTTTAAAGGGCTAAGTAGTGGTTGAAACTAAGATGGAAACATGAACCTATGAATGAAGAATCTTGAAATACAGATTTCAAGGATGCCTTTGGGCCTCTGCGAAGTATACCTGTCTTCTAACAACATCAGATAAAGGTTCGATGACCGAGACTAAGATGTGTCTTCACTGCTCTTCGTGGGCTGCTTCTTCAAACTCGCCCTTTGTTTATGTGACTCATTAAAATACAGTAACAAAACAAAACATGGACACACGGTAATAAAGCATGTAACAGCGATGAATGTAAATTGCATAATCGTGACATCGTGACATCTCGACACGGTGAATTAACCTAACAAAATCTTTTGTATGTATTATTTTTACTTTTTTCAGATTCTATTGCCACGTAAAACCTCCAACCCGTTGAGACTTCTTGTCCTTTACGTGGCAGACATGAATCTCTTTTCAAGCTACTGAACGTACAGTGCTATAATGCTCTAAACATATACAAACAAATATAACCACCTAACTGGCTGGGAATTTGCAAAATGAGGGGCACGAGACAGGGGAAGCATTCCTTCCCTTACAGTGAGAACACAGCCAATTTCGACCCAACAGGATAGCGCGGTACAGCTGGGACTGCTACGACTCCAGCTGTGAGCTCAACCTGAACACCAGAGCAGGTGCCCCTTCACTGTCAGTGGACCATGCGTACCACAAACATGCCACCGCCATTATAATACAGTTTGCTCGTGAACAACCGTGACCAAGCTGATTAGCAGCAAGCATTCAATTAACTCTCCACGAGGATGAACGTTACTGGTGGATTGGCCACCTGCTGGTTGAGTTTAGTCGGGAGTCGTCGTCTGCATATGCTGCCATGTAAAAGTGATTTGAAAGCTGAAGTGTCTAAAAGTGACCAGAAGCAGCTAACAGGTGTCATCCGTTGGCTTATGTAAAGATTTGTTAGCGAAGGCCTTTCTATTCTCACAGTTTTTATGCAAAATTAGTTAGACCTCTTGTATGAATCGAAAACGTAAACGAGATGGGGCACGTTGCCAATGTAGTAAATCAAGACCATAGTGGACTTAGCAGAAGTCATTAAATCAGAATTTAATGAACTTTATGACCTCTCCCAACTGTAGAGAAATCATAGCACAGATGCCAAATGCAGCTTTGTCAGTGTCGGGCCAAGCAGCCAAGTGGGTGGGCCAAGGGCTTCGGTCCAGCTCTGCTTAAGAGCAGTTATACAGCACGCCAGACTTAATAGCTAAAGAACATTCATGTTATGATAAAACTAGGAAAAGTTATACACTTCCTGGGAAATTCTGCACGTTTAACCTAACATCTGGATGGCTTTGGATGAACTTTTTTTCTTTTCATATATATTTTTTTCCTCATTGTCTACGGTGGCCAATGCTTCTTCCCAAATCCCTAATTCAGTTCACACGGTGCAGCGGTGAACAGTTGTGAAACGTATTTCCGAGCGTGATAAGTGTAACGTGAATAGTGGCTGCTGTTCGAAACAAAATAACGAAAGCCCAGTGTGACCAGCTGAGCTCAGATAAACCAGGAGTTCACCGAAGCCCTCGTCATTGTGACATTAAATAACACTGGCACGACCACTCCTTAGGACGTATATATAGGAAGAAGTATACACTTACACTCAGACCTGTTCCCCTCACAGAGCTCAGGAATACAAGCAGAGTCTGTGCAGTGTCAGGGCCATTCACGAGCGTGGCAAACTAAACTGTGTGAAAAGGAAGAGAGAGAGAGAATAACTATTCATTTAGAACATTTAATCACTGCCATTTTAATTATTTGAGAACATTTTAGTGTCCCCCGGTCTGGTCTGTTTCTTTTCATTGAAACTATAAAAGGAGAAGCGTCATTTGTTCGTTTAATTGGCTAAGTGGCGGGGTGATTAAGGCGGCCTAAAACTGCCTTGTAATTGGTTCCTGTTGGTTGTTACATAGCAGTCCATCAGCTGCAGTAAATAAAACTAATTTTCTGAAAACTGTTGCCAGTTTTTTTTTCTTTATTCTTTTTGTTTAACACAAAGAGATGCAGAGAAAGGAGGCACTACACATTCCAATCCCATGACGCCATAGCATCCCAGAGCTTGTTAAACGCTTTAACGAGCACAAGTATGCAACATGTAAACCATGCAAGCACATACACGTAGTACAACACACACACACAAACACGCCGTACACGTAGGACAACACACACACAAACGCACATACACACACACACATACACACACTCTCTCTCACTTTCTCTACCTCTAAGCTGTTGCTTCTGTGGATTGACTCCACATGCCTGTGGAGTACCCCATCTGTGACTTTTATTAAACAGGTTCCCACCCCAGGACCCTGTCCCACACACACACACACACACACACACACACACACACACACACACACACACACACACACACACACACTGCATGCTGCATAATAAGCAGCTTGATACGCACTGTCCTGGAGAGAATACAAGTGTCCTGCTGTGATGACAATGACAGCTCACTCTAACTCACACATAAACAAACACAAAAAAGCTCTCTCTCTCTCTCTCTCTCTCACACACACACACACACACACACACACACACACACACACACACACACACACAAGGAAGCCTATACTGAAATAATCGCCATATACCACATGAAGATACATGCACTAAGGTAATATACAATACATTTTGAATCACTCAATATGTTTATTATTAATGAGTATCATCTCCTTACATATTTATGTGATTCAAAATATATTGTGTATTACCTCAGTACATTCATCATCATATAGTATATAGCAAATATTTCAGTACAGGCACCCATCTCTGTTTGTATGATAATCTATTCACATATTTCAATACTTTAACAGCTGACTTGCCTTTGGTTAGTGATTTCAATGGGAGATACAGTCCTGTATCAGGATATTTCAAGCTTTTCTACGACTTGGGACAGATCACTTAGTTTTAATTTGCAATAGATATCTTTGATGTGCTAATTCGAGCATGGGTGTACGAGTGCCCTTGGGGTGAATGCTAAAATGCAAGAATACACCGCTGTTGTTAACGTTCCTCCATTTCACGTGCACTACAGACATTTTCTGTCAGTTTCAAATGTCTTTGTTACGGTACTTTTACAGATACTCAGCCCACTCAAAGCTTTTCTTTGAAATGCGTGAGAGCTGTCTTCATTCTGTATTTGAGTGTTTGTACCGTTTGATGGAAAATGTGTGAATCATAACCTGCCATTCTAACCGGTGGTCTGAGAGAATTAGGTGAAAATTACACTTTTGTGGCCTCAAATCTTTCCGGATCTTTTTTTTTTATTTGACGCACAAGCCCTTTTAGATTTCTTTTTTGGCGCGTCTTAAGTAGTCGTCAAATCCAGCCTGAGGTATGTCCTCCCCACCAACCACCTCTCTCTCTCTCTCTCTCTTTCTTTCGCCCCCTCTCTCTCTCTCTCTCTCTCTCTCTCTCTCTCTCTCTCTCTCTCTCTCACTCTCTTTCGCCTGATTCCCTCTCCCAACGGCAGAGGTCGCTTGGCATTTCACACGGAGCGGGCCGAACTCTTCTAGTGAACACATGGGCACATTCTCTTACTACATGACAAAGCAGTGCGAGTGAACGCGCCACTGGGAAAACAGATTAATACCAAATCCACAAAACTGCTTCACCACAATAGGATGTCATCGTTATTTTTTTTTACAGCTAAAATGCTCTAGTTGTCATATCGCAGTGTAGGTTCACATTCAGAAAGCGGGGATTGCAATTCCTTTGCCTATAAAAGTGAACTTTTAGTCGCATTTTGCACGCTTATAGTTAGACAACTACACTCAGGTATCGTTGCACGAGCTGTTTTTTTTTTGCTGAAGTAAAAACCGCGAACGGATGTGAGGAAAGAGTGTGCTTGGAGAAAGACTCAACCCCTTTTTCTTTCAATCGTTCTGTTTCTTTTTGTTTGGGTTAACAATAGAGCGAGAGAGAGAGAGCAGAGAGAGAGAGAGAGGGAGAGAGAGAGAGAGAGAGAGAGAGAGAGAGAGAGAGAGAGAGAGAGAGGACTCACAGACGCTCAACCTGTTTTCATGCCTTCAGTCTAGCGGAGCGGGCGATGGATGTGAGATTTTATCCTGCACCCCCTTCAAGCGTGGGCTCCTGTACATTACCTACCGACCCCAGCCTCGCCTCTCTGGACTATTACCACTGCAACAAGGTAACGACCCAAACTGCACGGGGGCTTTGTTTCTTCACGCGCGTGCTTACTTTTTCATTCTCTCTTTGATCTGTTCAAAATAAGCAGCACGCGCGCGCGCCGCACAGTTGCGCCTATACGCGCGGATGTTGGAAGCTGCGTTCGCCAGTTATTGTTATTGACGGTGAATTCGCGTTTTTTAATTAGTTCGTTCGTACGAGCATCCCGGACGTAGGGCGATGCGTAGTTGGGACGGGTGGGGGAGAAAGGTCCAAACTTTAGTTACGTGTCCTGGGGATTGTTCTGGACGGATGCACTTGCTCCTGTCTTAACTATAAGCTCGTTGGGATCAAGGATGGGTGGATAAATGTGGAAGTGGCGCCTGAAAAAGCGCTGGTGGAGTTTGTCCACCATAGGCGCAATGCCAGATCTTCCCAGTGAGGAGAAGGAGCGCTCTTTCCTAGCGCCTCCGTGCCTATTACAAAATGTATGAGCGGGATTCAAATACGGGCGTAGCAGCATTTCTGAGCCCCTCTCCCCACCCAGCTCCCCCATCCCCATTCGTAAGGCTACCCTGGTTTTTTGTAGGACATTATTTGCTACAGAATTTAGAGAGATGTGTTTCTTGTTGATACAACTACAGCACATCTGAACGTGGGTGCATCTCCACGTGTTTGGACCGGTCCACTAATTCATCACCTCGCAGCCTTAATTACTACTGGGCTGCCAGTTCATCACATTCGCTTTTGAATCTGGATAAATTAAACACCACAAAAAAACTGAACTACAACCTGCGGATGTCCGTGCTATTGTATAATTTTAGTATTACTTAATGTCACCAAATGGACGATCGCACGTATTTTATTTTACTATCACAAAATTCACTAAATTGTGTTGTTATTATTATTGATGAAAATGTTGTGGTGTCCAGTTTAAAATAGAGTAACTACGGTGTAAACTTTAAGTTATTGCTACTTTGTTAGTTTGCACTTGCCTTCGAGATAGGCAGCCATCACCAAGCTTACGTTACAACTGTAAATGAACTGAGAATAGATGTATATGATCTTTATAGCCACAGCTCCCTTCAACCAAGCAGGGAATAATACACTTATAATGAATTTAGATCCTGACTTAGGTGGTTTTCTGACTTGGATGAGTTTGCTACTGTAACCTACACACAAAAGACAGGGAGCCACACATCCCGAATACCCTCCCGCACAACTTAATATTGCATCCACTGCCTTTTTATTTTAAAATGTTCTGTTTATGAGGATTACGAGCATCATTCGGGACAGAAATTTGAACGAAAACCGGAAAAAATCCCGAAATGTTCTTTTGACATACAACGAATGCTTGCACCTGTCACCGGACCTCGAACTAATGCAAATTCGACCCAAAACCGCTTCAACACGGTGCAGAACTCTGGGTTCTATTTCTGGGTTCTATTTCATCCAAGTCTAATAACTAAAGCGCACGTGCATTTGGCTTTGCAGCGCGCCTTGATTATATATGAAAATCTGCTTCTCATTTCAGAGACAGTGGGTCTTGTCATCGGACTAAAACTCCGCGCAGATGTTTAGTAGCGCATAAAATGTGTGCAACGTTACTGTCCGCCGTCAAATGTTTCAAAGATTTTTTTTTTGGTCGAATAAGCTAACAAATAGATCCTATTCCTCGCGTCACGCGTGGCTCTGCGTACAGCACTGGATATATGTGCTCTTAGCACACTGCTACACAAGACGTAACCTTTCCCTTTAATCTGTTCCGTGCAATTAACGTTGGCTTGCATGAATACTACAGTGGTGGTGTTTGCAGATTTTCCAAATTGCACGTTCTGTTATCTTAAGATCCGATCAAGTGTAGACAACTAATGAGCTGCTTGCCACATGCATGTCAGGGCGGTGGGTCTGGTTTAAGTCCACATTCACGTTCACATACAAAGGCTGCGTGCTGTGTGCTTTACTGAGCAGAAGTTGTGGCGGTGGTCTGTGGTTCGTCCCGGTTCTTCCCTGAGAGCGGAGGACGCCGGTCGTTTCTGCGCGAGCTGGCACAACCGCATCCAACCTGGTGTCTGGAGCACGCATCGACTGTTCGATCGAAATCTCGGCCACAAAGTAGTTACGTTTGGACTTCACCGAGCAAAGCAACAGATAATATTGAGTTCAGCAGACGGAATGCCAGATACGGGGGGGGGGGGGGGGTGGGACACAAAAGGAGAAAATGAGACGTGATGCTGGGTGACTAAGCTAGATGTGAACTAAGGCAGTGCACTAAGGACATGGGAGGCCTTGATGTACGGTTCACATTGCTGCACTTTCCACCCTGTGGCATTACTTCTCCATCTCGTCTGTAAGAAACTCATAATTTGGTGATGTGTGTTTATAGAAGTATGTCACAGAGTTTAGCTTGTGGGTCAGAGCATATGGAAAACATCAGCAAGCCTGGAAGAGCGGAGCACACACGAGTCCATAAGCCGAAAAATGATCTTATAGAAGTGGACGTTATGCAACAAATTTGAAGGGGACCGTCTGCTCTCCCTGGCCACAATGGCCGTCTTTATGCAGCCCTGCGTTATTATAGTAAAAACGCTCACAACGGGGGTTGCAGGGCTGGTGTGTGGGGGGCATAACGGCACCCAACGCGGAGGTGCACATGGCAAGCTCAGCGGTGTACCGTGAGCCGGAAATGGTTCGGAGGAACTGGGCCAACCACACCGGGTGCCTTTTGCTTCCTGCCGTGGGCGCGCTCGGGCCGGGTCCGCCACGTTTTCTCGCTGCTGCTGCGTGGACGTGGGCTGGGAAGCCCCAGGGCTAGGAGTGGATTTCCTACGCGCAAGCGGCGGGAACGGCGGAACACCTGCCGAGAACGCGTCTGAGTGGGAGTGGCCAAACGGCAGGGGGAGGGGCTTGTTTTGAAACGTCTTAGCCTTCAGAGGAGGCCTCATTTGCATTCGCCGTTTTAACAGAGACATTACAGAATGATCCAAATGCCAGGAAAATGGGAATGCGTTCTGTCATGACGTGACATACATCACGGGCTCACACGAAGCATGCGGGCTGAGGTACTGGGGAGGCATCGTGAGTGGCCGCTCAGCACCGGGTCCCCGGCGAGTGGACTGGGAGGGGGGGATTGATGCAGTGCGATTTGGTGAAGGGCACATGCATATCCTATTCATGTCATTTCCTCCCAGTGAATCGAGTAATCGCCAGAGTGGCATTAACTGAAGTGCGGTGACCTGTAGGCACCGGCACCTTCTTCTGGTCTTTATGGTGATGCACACTGGTCAATTTATGAGTGAAATGACACCTTATCCAGACTCACTCGCAGACCCCAAGATGGCTGGAATAGGGGGGCTAGCTGACAGCCAGATCGGCCTGGCCACCATTTTATGCAGTAGCACATGAGGCAGCTTTTCCCATTCAGTGATAGAAGAAGGCAAGAGAGAGTCTCAGATAAGCCGCACAATCCTCTCTCTCATATGCCCCTAAGTTCATTTTCTATACTGTTTGAGTCATACTCACTTTTTTGTCTAATCTGTCTGTCTCTCTCTGTCTCTGTATGTCTTTTTCTCACTGTCTCTCTCTCCATCTGTCTCCTGGTAGCTCTCTTTCTCTCTCTCCCTCTCTCTCTCTCTCTTTCTCATGAGTGGGTGTATTGTTTGTTAAGCATACTCTCTATGCATTCCTCCAGTAAAAGGCCATCTCTTCATAAATGCATGTTTTGTCCGTCGAATATTTGCTGAATGCATTATGACTTGTGTGTAGCCTGTGGCCCACTGACTTCATTAAAAACTGAAGTTGGACAGGTTATGAGAAGCTGGCCCCCTTCAACTCCCCCTTGCCAATCTTATTGTAAAGTATCATAAACATTACAATGCAAATACTAAAATTACAGCAGACATACATAGCTGGAATAAAGTCGCGTCTGCCAAACTCAAAAATGCAGCAAAAGTTTCTGGGCATACTGAAGCACTTTTGGTTATTACTAAAGATACATAGGACATAGATTGGCACTACAAAGGTTTTTAAAACCATAAACGATGGAACTTTAATCAAATCTGAAATGATAATATACTCCATTATGGCATGCAGGAAAATTCCATCAAATGCAATATGCATGTTTTTGTTATTTTGGATCGACTAGTGGAAGTTATTAAACATCTGTGAACTCTGGGAGCACCACTGAACCATGTACCACTGGCTAACTGGGAGAACTGAATTAAAAGCATATGACCCAGTTTCTTTAATCAGTATAAAGGCACACCGAACTTTAAGTGACAGTCCAAAACTTTTAACCCATTTTCAATCTGAATCTAAGATCAGAGAGTGGCGGAGGTGGTGTGTTATCTGTTACATACCTGATGACTATAAAAGCCCTTGATTCATTTAAGTAGATTTTGAGGCCCCATTAGCCTTTTCACACTGTACAATTTCTTTCTCGCTCTTTCTTTTCCTCTTTCTTTCTCTTTTATTCTCATTCTTTTGCTCTGTCTCTCACTCTTTCTCTATCTCTCTCTCTCTTGCTTGCTCTCTCTTTCTCTCTCTAGCTTTTACTCAGCCGCTTAAACCAACTAAAAATAACTCCCAGGCAGTGCAATTACTGGAAATGGGTTGCAGAGTGGGTGAATCTAGGAGTGCAAATGCCTGCCTTAAACAAGACTTAAAAACAAAATCGATACCGAGCAGCAGAGCACGTTCACCATATATTGTAAATGAATGAATGAATGCATAAAATAAATAAATAAGATAGGTACAAAAAGGTCAATGCTTTTCTTTGTCTGTGTGCACACGTGTGTGTGCAGTGTCTTCTGTGAAGCATGTGATTTGCTCAGGTGCACAACTCCAACACTGATTTAACAGTTGTGTGCTGCAGATCCTTCAGCATGAAAACATGTCAACCCCCCCCCCCCCCCCCCCCCCCCCCACACACACACATACATACACATACACACACACACACACACACACACACAAACACACACACAAAAGTACAGTCCGTTTCTCGATTTGAGATAACTGAGAACTTCCTGCTATTTTGATTTTCTTCACTGCAACCACATACTTTAACTCCAGTATTGTCTTTTTTTAAATGCTCCTAGTCCTCTGGGTCCAGACGTAACCACGTGAGCAGTCCCAGCTCTTCTGGGTCCAGACGTAACCACGTGAGTGGCCCCAGCTCTTCTGGGTCCAGACGTAACCACGTGATCGGCCCCAGCTCTTCTGGGTCCAGACGTAACCACGTGAGCGGTCCCAGCTCTTCTGGGTCCAGACGTAACCACGTGATCGGCCCCAGCTCTTCTGGGTCCAGACGTAACCACGTGATCGGCCCCAGCTCTTCTGGGTCCAGACGTAACCACGTGAGCGGCCCCAGACGTAACCACGTGAGCGGTCCCAGCTCTTCTGGGTCCAGACGTAACCACGTGAGCGGCCCCCGCAGCTCCTCTGTTGTCCGGGTCTTCTCTCCCAAACCGAATGGCATCAGTGCCGTTTACTCAACATGTGTTACTCTCCCATTTCCCACCACTAAACCTCGGCAGGTCCACCAGACCTGAAGAGAGCTGTGAGGCCCGACGCCCGTGTGCCCGGCCCACGCAGGAGGGCGATCGGCCCATGACGCAGTGTCTCCGGGCCGGGACGTCTGCTCATCCTGCTGACTGGACAGATGTGTGTCTGTGTGGGTGGTGCTCTCAGGACCGAGCTGTTTACGCCCTGCTCTGTCACATACGCACCGTGGGGCAGAGAAGGGGTAGGGGTGGGGGGGTGGGGGGGTTGTGGGTGGTTCAGTTGTGGTGGGGATATTTACAGATATGACAGATATGATGATCACTGAAAGTTCTCTCAAGTTCTCTGCACACGTGAAACTCATTTTAGTCCAAGTACAGTGAATAGAAAATATTACTTTAAAAAACTACACTAGTCACTTTCTTTTCATATATATATATATATATATATATATATATATATATATATATATATATATATATATATATATATATATATATATATATATATATATGATAAATTCTAGGGTATAAGTACAGTGTACTGTAGCAAAGGATAGAAAATTGCAGTGAAGTACACAAGGTTTCCACTCGCTCATATGTGAAAAATATTTTATAGGATGTATTTAATTAAACGATTTACTGCTGGCATCCTGTGCATCACTGCTGTGGAGGGGAAATGTGAAATGTTACGATGTGTACCCTGTGCCTGGTGAGATCTCACACTTTGAGAATGAGTCAGGGTTGTGTAGTGGTGCTTGTGTGTGTGTGTGTGTGTGTGTGTGTGTGTGTGTGTGTGTGTGTGTGTGTGTGTGTGTGTGTGTGTGTGTATGTGTGTGTGTGTGTGTGTGTGTGTGTGTGTGTGTGTGTGTGTGTGTGTGTGTGTGTGTGTGTGACGCTGTCTTGCTGGTGTGTGATGTGGAGCTAGTGCAGTCCTCAAGGGTCATGGAGTTTCTATTCCTTACTGCCGTTTAAATGGAAATATTTCTCGGACTATCAATCAATATGAGGCATGATTAATACAATGATGAACTTTCTAGCATTTTGTAGAGTCTAGTGTTTATTGCAAATAATGTTTTTTTATGAATTTCTAAAAAAGAAATTCAGTTCAGAATCAGTTCAGTTTAACAAGGGCACATTTATGCCAACCCATAACCTATTGTTACCATTCATTATTATATTTGGTCCCATGAGAGGCAGGAAAGAGAAAAATTCAGAAATCTGTCTGTTCTCACAAACAAATATGGGGGATATATACATATATACGTCCATATAGGTTCAGTAATGTAGTAACTGTAGCTGCTGCTTTTTGAAGTGTTGTCAGCAGCAGTAGTAGCACTAGCCTAGCGGCGCGCTAATTGGCCTTGGCAGAGAGCAGGAGCTCTTGTGAGGGGGGGGGGGGGGGGGGGGGGTTGCGTTTGAATGGCTGTTGGCTGGGCCGCTTCACTAATGCACACTGTAAATAATAATGATGCCTGTAGGCGCCGCAGACTTCGGTCGAAAAGCCTCCCTGAAATGACTGAGGTGAGAGGGAAGGTCTCCTCGTCTGGAGACGGCAGGACCAGCTGAGAGAGGCTCTGTCAGCTTGTAGTGACTGTAGCGCTCCCAGATACTGCCAGAAGAACTGTCCCTTCTAAGGGTTTCTTTTAGCTGTGTAAGGCTAATTTCATTCATTGAATTAATCCAAGGGCTCTAATCATAATTTTAGAGCAGGCTTTACCTGTTGGTTCATTTCTCGAAGTTGTTAGGATCATGAGAAGTGCCGAACAGCCCACGGAACAGCCCACAGAACAGCATACTACATTAAGCATACTACTCTAAGCATACTACTTTAAGCATACTACTTTCATGCTACTTTCAGCAAAGAACGCACAACCCCTCAATTCCAAAGCCACGCAGGGCAGCAGGTTTGCACCAGTGTCCTGTCATTAACAGCCTGAAGGTGACCTCTTGCTGAACTACAGAAGGCCACCTAGCGCAGCCATATTAATCGCGATCCTCGTCGGTTCTTGGCACTTTGATCAGGTTTTGATGTGGCCCTGTGCTTCCTACCCATCCGCGTTCGAGAGGCAGCGGTGTGTGCTGTGCCGCTCAGAACCCCCCCCCCCCATCAGGAAGTGGTGGTGGGTTGAGCAGTAGCTGCCAGCCCCCATCCCTCCCGTCGCATCATATTTCTGCTCCTCATTATATCAATGGGGGGAGGGTTAACCTCGGCGGGTAAGGGAGTGGATTTTTTTTTCTGGGGTGCATTATTTTTCAAGGGCCTGTAATGTCAATCAGTATGGTGGAAACCTAAGAGGAAGGAATGGTTGGGTTATGGGGTGGGGGGGGTGGGGTGGGTGGGTGGGGGGGGGGGGGGGGGGGGGGTTCAGGGTGGAGGGGCGGATTCTTCTCGGGGCATGTTCTTTTTCGGCGGACTATAATGTCAATCAGCAGAGTTGAGACCCCAAAAATGAGCCCTGCGTCCAGATGTTGCCACTCTCCGACTGTCACTTGAAAGACAGAGCTTTATTGTTCTGGAGCGCCCGGCGTGGTCAGAACTCAGAACCCATAAACTGCCTGACTGATGCCGCACTCCGCACATGCCTAAAAGCCAAACAAGGGCTTTAACTGTGTCGCCCCTCGAGAAAATCATGTGCGAAATGCGTCGAAATAAAAGCGTTTCTGTTTCGCGTTGTCGTCGTCTTCTCCTGCAACGCCGTCTCGTACCAGTAAACAAACGCGTCGCGTCAAGACACCAGAACGCTCGCGCGGCGCTTCAAAATGGCGCCGAGCACATCAAAAGCCGTGCAGCACGTTCATTTCCGTTACGGGGCCAGAGCCATTGTGCTGTAGGCCCGGTAGAATGGCGTCTTGTGTAAGTCTGAAATAGGAAATATCTCTGCGGCAACAGGGCCTCAGCCAAACAGGATGGCATCTCACAGTTAGCACAGTTTCTTTGTCACCACGTGTATGTGGCTTTCAGTATTGCACTTTTTGGTCAGGAAGTGTTTTAACCCATGAACTAGGACGTGTGTTTGTGTGTGTGTGTGTGTGTGTGTGTGTGTGTGTCTGTGTATGCTCAGAATAAGAAGATGAGTATTGTCGGAGAGATGAAGACCGTTGTCCTAGGCAGTTCTATATTCACGTGTTCTTTAGTGGCTTTGAATAGTCAACTGTGGAGTCAAACAGCCAGAGATTTGGAGCTAATTAGACAGACTTGGTTTCATTGTTATGTCAATGTCAAAATCATATTATCCCAGGTCATCACTCCCTGGTTCAGATGTGCTGAACTGTAGAGAGTTTACAAGTGGCCATCTTGTCGAACAAGAAATCCAAGCATCAAACCCAAAGGGACGTCACCGGTCACCTGTGTGAAAAAATGCTGTGTGTTATCGATTTCATTCCAGATGTGCTCCTGCTGAGATGAGAGCAATAATGAGACCATAGGACAAAGATGGACACTGCCTGTGGCAGCGGGCTCAGGTTTTCCACAGGGGAGCGGGATTACTGTGGAGTAGGGTGATCCAGGCCCAGGGATGTTGAGTTAGTGCAAGAGGGTTGACGTTGCTCTTGGGGCCATTTTACACTTCGTAACACTCCTTTCGCCCCTGTGGCCCGTAACATGGCCCCAGGCGTCTTCCACAAGACCCACTGCTTAGTGGCACTGCAGTGACGGTGAAGGCGGGAGAGGATTGAAGGAAAAGGGGGTGGGGGCGTGGTCCTGGTAAAATGACACAAGTAACGTGAGCCCGGACTCCTCGTGAGTGACCATTTCTACAACTGCTCTTCCCCACACAGTACATACGCGATACACGGTGTCAAGATCGGCTTTCAGAAAAAAGCCGCCACTCCTTCATGGCCGACATCGCACGGGGCCCCTACGGTTTGTTTTTCGTCCCTGTAAATAAGAGGTGTTCTCATTGCTCTGATGAGGGACTTTTTAAAGGAAGTGTTACATAAATACAATGAAACGGCTTTATTTTTAGCCCACCCGCTTTGGTTGCAGACCTTTCCTGATCTGTGGCTTTCCAGCAAGACGTGCAAGAGTCTGGTTCAAGCTTCAGATGCAGTCTGCTCAAAGATGTTTGTTCGGGGCACGAGGAGACATTTACGTCGAGGGTTGTTTCCCCCCCCAGTAAAGGCCACTGTCGTGTTTTTGCGCGGGCATTTTCTCGACGCGCTGCCTTCCATTAAAGCTAAACATGCCCGCAGTTGAAATTACACAAACCTCTGTAAGAATCAAAAGTTTTTAACCTCTTTGCAAAATGTAGGTTTTCACCATGGGGGCTGAACAGGCCCTCCTGGGCACTGATGTAAAGACAGAACAGAATTCAAAACAAGACGTTGTGCATTAGGTGTGTTTCAGTGCTGCCTCCAATGTTCTGATGTGTGCTTTACCTTTTGGGAAATTAGTTTTCATGTAGAACTTGTAACACACACACATTGCAAAACAAGAATCATTGTTTTCACCTCCGAGGGTTCAGATCATTGTATTATTCTCAGCAGTGGCTGATCGCATGCATTCAGGGACAATCTGCCATGAGTAAAAATGACTTTTAAAAAAATATGGTAATTGTATATTAGTTGGAGCTGTTCTTTACTGAGGGCTTTAAAATTGAATATTAATTGTGTGTTTTGTGAAACCTTCTGTATAACCAAATTGAGACAAGTAAAACCATGTACGCGTTAATTGAGCTCACAGTGATTTGGCGTTTTGTGAAGGTGCAGCTCTGGGATCTCCTCTATCTCCTGGGATCTCCTGGGATCTCCTCTATCTCCTGGGATCTCCTGGGATCTCCTGTATCTCCTGGGATCTCCTGTTCATTTGGCACTTTCACTGCTTGCACTGCTGGATGGAAAAGAGAAAAAAAATTGTATTTGAAAATTAATTGTCTGAGATTTTCATGGTGTCATCTATAGATTGTAGTTTTCTTAACCTTCAAGTGGTTTACCGTGAGGTACTTGAATCCCGTAGTGTTACCATGAAATAGCTACATGTAGTATTAGCATGAAGTGAAGGCTGACTTTGATGTAGTTTTATGTGGTGGAGTTATTTTGGTTCCTTGCCGTGGTCGCTTAACATAACAGAAAGTAGCTCAGCGGTGTGAAATACACTCTCATCCCCCTCTTTTATCAGGAAACGAAGAGAGGAACCATAGCCTGGAGTCACAAAAAAAGAGACAATTTCATGGAGTTTGCCTACCTGCAATGTGAAGAAGCTTCACGTGGGCTGGAGGTTGCTGATATTTGTATCAGCCCTGATCATCAGGACATTTGCCCGAGAGCGGGGCGGGAGACGGGGAGAGTGTGTCCTGGGCGTGAGCCACGGCTAAGGCAGAGGCGTGCGCCGAAGCTAACGGCTAACTGGGAATCAACCGCAGAGTTTGCAAGGCTAGCTGAACTGTGACCAACAGCTTTCTCCCAGTGGGCTTTGAGGCACAGAGAGCAGCCCATATGGTGAGAATCAGCTCCTGCCCCCAATGACGGGCAGTCTCGCCCTGCTCTCCACGGACGCGCGGGAAAGGCCGGGATGGAAAGGCTGCTTAGCGCGGCGTATTCCACGTGCGCTCATTCCCACGTGGCATTTCAGAGAAGTGGAATATACAGCTCCATAGACTCCATAGGCTAAGCAAGTGGATATGGGATAAATAAACAGAGTAAGAGAGGGGAATGGGTGGAAGAGGGGAATGCAGTGGCTGGCTTTATTGAGAGAGAGAGAGAGAGAGAGAGGAGAGAGAGAGAGAGAGAGAGAGAGAGAGAGAGAGAGAGAGCGTGTGTGCAGGGCTGGGCAAACACAGGCAGTTGTCTTAGCTTTCTATGGCATGTCCTGAGCAAACAGTGGCAGAGTTGGCTGGCTTTAAGCCCAGCTTAGGATAGCCCTGGGGCCTCCAGGAGAAGCTACCCCCAGGACCCACACACACACACACACACACACACAAAGGCATGCTCAATCATGTTTGCATGACCCTACACACACATACGTTTCTACACATATACACACATGTACTTCAACACATACATCAATGTACTATACACATCATAGCCAAACAGCATAATAAAAACAGCATTCTGCCAGTCAGAACCTCCATAGTTACAGTATCACTTTCTACAGTTTGGTCCCCGGATTGCTCATGTCACAATGTCACGTTTTTGGCTCTTGCTGAACATCTCTCGTGACATACTGACACGAAAATCCCCCCGTCTGCACCAGACAGTTTACAATATTCTTGCACTGTTGTCCTACGTGTGAACTTTGAGCTGCACAGGGGAGCCTCCCAGCCATAATCACCTTGTATTCCTGGAACATACGAATGACTTCAGTTTTCTAAATTAGCCAGCTGCTAAATACAGGACTTTCTTGTTTACGGATTCGTTCCTTGTCTTCATCCCACCAAGACTGTGGAGCTGTGTTTGTCTCTGTGTGGGACTGCGTGAGTGTGTGTGTGTGTGTGTGTGTCTGTGTATGAGTGTGTGTCTGTGTGGAATGTGATGTGGTGTTTGTAGCAGAGATAATGTACGATCACAGCAGGCAAACAGAGAGCTCTCTCATTCCAGTTCACTCCTAATCACTTCTAATCTTTGACACAAAGACACTGGATCTGTCTGCTCTCTCTCTCTCTCTCTCTCTCTCTCTCTCTCTCTCTCTCTTGCTCTCTCTCTCTCTCTCGCTCTCTCTCTCGCTCTCTCTCTCTCAGTCTCTCTCTCTCTCCTACCTCTCTATCTTCCTTTCCCCATGTGTGAATGGTTCGGTGACAGATTGAGGGGCATGTGGGTTTCAGTTTAGTAATCACATACAGCATAAAGGCACTGTGGCACAGGAACTGATGACTGCCTTTATCATAGCCCCTGCATGTTGGAAAAGCCATTTAGTACAGTTTCACTCAGTTGCAGGCCAGATAGGTTTTTTGTTAGCACCGAAACAAGGTGCATCATACAGACATTTTACTGAGACTTTATGGACTGCACAGTGACATTTCCTTATGTTTTAATATTATTAAGGCTATTTGATACATGTTTGTGTATTAATTATTACAAATAGTTTTTTTGTAAGTCGCTTTGGATAAGAGCGTCTGCTAAATGTTTTAATTACCTTCACAGAGAGGAAGAATATATATTACATGAAATGGAGAGAGAGAGAAAGAGAGAGAGAGGAGAGAGAGAGAGGAGAGAGAGAGAGAGAGAGAGAGAGAGAGAGAGATAATGAATGGTGATTATGAAGGCGGATTATGGAAGTGCCTTGCTACTCATGAATGTAGTTCTGGACTGTTCCCCGGAGCTTATAGTCCCCCCGTAACAAGCAGCAGTGTATTTTCTTGTAATCAATAAATTGCATAATCGGCTACATGCTTTGAGGAGATGAAAGCCCTGTGTTGACATCTTAATATTTATTTATTATAATTTAATTTGAATATTTCTGTTGTAATTGCATAGCTCAGCATTGCTGTAATAGTGAACTTAGCCAAGCTTTCTCCTGTCATTAAACTGCACTTGATCAGGTGATGAAGCCCCTCCACCCTCCACCCTCTCTACAGGCGGCTACACTACCAAAACGGCTCTGTTCTGTAATTAGCTCCACACCCACAGCTGTTCAGTTCCATGTAAACCCGCTCCACCACTGTTTTATTCCTTCCTACCAGTGTTCTCCCTTACCTTCGACCCCAATGAAAACAAGATAAAATGTTTGTTTTTCCAAACGTGGTCAGGGCGTGCGATGGCACAGGGTGAACTTCACAATTATGAGTGCCGTAAGAGAACGGCCCCTGCAGACGCTAGCACCGGGTCCCCCTGCCTCAGCCCTCCATCAGACCGCTAGCACAGGGCCCCTAGCTCCTGCTCTCCTCAACGCCTCCGTCAGACGCTAGCACAGGGCCCCTAGCTCCTGGCCTCTCTCCTCCGTCAGATGCTAACACAGGGCCCCTAGCTCCTGGCCTCTCTCCTCCATCAGACGCTAGCACAGGGCCCCTAGCTCCTGGCCTCTCTCCTCCGTCAGATGCTAACACAGGGCCCCTAGCTCCTGGCCTTCTCTCCTCCATCAGATGCTAACACAGGGGCCCCTAGCTCCTGGCCTCTCTCCTCCGTCAGATGCTAACACTGGGCCCCTGGCTTCACTCTCACATCCACCGCCTGCACTGCCGTTAAACGAGCAGGCCATGTGCTGCATTTTCAGGAGACTTTTCCAAGACAGCTAATCACTAAAGCCAGATGATCCTTTATTCTAACTGGTTGACTGATTGATTTATTCATTTATTTATTTCATTCTTCTGCACCCGGCCTGAAGGCCTCTGATTTGCTCGTCGGCTGCCCATGGTTCCTACAGCAGGACTCCTGGTGAACAGGGCTCCCTGCGCAGGTCAAGAGTGCCCTGTCCAGACCTGCAGATTGCCAACAACATGCATACATTCATTTTATGAACTGGGGAGAGAGAAGGAGAGAAAGAGAGAGAGAGAGAGAGAGGAAGAAGAAGAAGAGAAAGGATATTTTTAAAATATCAAAATATCACTTCAGGGGGAAACAGTGCATTTGAACATTTAAAAAAAATTGTTTTGGATTTAATTGAGTTTAGCAGGAGAGTCTGCACCTCCCTCTCTGACGTTTGGTATGTACGAGCTCAACGAGTTCAACTCTCCAGGCCTCTCTGTAATCTCACTTCTATTTCTCCTTTCCTTCTTTTGTCTGTTATTGATGTGAGGTTGGGTTATAAACTCTTAATGAGGCCCTGGGCCTTTTCCTGTGCCACACTCTAGTGAAACTGTGAAGCATTTCTGTGAAGAAAAAAAAAAAAACAAACCCGCAAATTATTATGCGAATAAGTGTGTATTTATAGTAAAACACTAACCTGCCTCCCTCATCACCTACACGGGCACTCTGCACCGACAGCATCATAGGTTTTCACTTATTGGACTTGTCAGAACGGGAGGTAGCCATTAAATCCCCATTTCTTCAGCGCTGCGCCATAGCAGAAAAGAAAGGAACGCGGACCCCGGTTTGTAACATAAGAAAAGGAAAGGTGGAAGTGTGCAAACAATCGCAGCCCTATTTCAGTGACAGAGCTCACCACCCCCCTCCACGAGTAAATGGTAGGGGCCGCCTCTGCGCAGGGTAGGGGCCCCTCTCTAATAACAAGAACACCAGGGCCGTATCTAGTGTGTTCAAATAGACCTCAGGAATTTTAAGAGGCAAGAACCGCAAGCTCAGATCTGAATGAGAAGGCACTCTGTTCTGTTAGCGATGGCCTGTTAAACACAGGACCTCTGCTGCTCCTGGTCGC
>NW_027506931.1:542500-664892 GCF_052324685.1 Brachyhypopomus gauderio | reverse complement strand
TGAGTGAGTGAGTGAGGGAGTGAGTGAGTGGAGTGAGTGAGTGAGTGAGTGAGTGAGTGAGTGAGTGAGTGAGGGAGTGAGTGAGGAGTGAGTGAGTGAGGAGTGAGTGAGTGAGTGAGTATGAGTGAGTGAGTGAGTGAGTGAGTGAGTGAGGTAAGGAGGGAGTGAGTGAGGTAAGGAGGGAGGGAGGGAGTAGGGAGGAGGGAGGAGGGGAGTGAGTGAGTGAGTGAGTGAGTGAGTGAGTGAGTGAGTGAGTGAGTGAGTGAGGTAAGGAGGGAGGGGAGTGAGGTAAGGGGGAGGGAGTGAGGTAAGGAGGAGATCAAGAGAATGAGTGAATGTGCAGAACAATGAAATGGAGCAATACCCAAAACTAGAGTGGTTGTGCCAGAGGGGGCCAGAGACGCGTCCTGCTGTTTCGGAGGCCAGTGAAGGTGGAGTTGTGTGCAGACAGGGCCACTGTAACAGAACCAGAACAGACCCGCTCATGTCACGCCTCTTCTGTCCTTCACAGAACCAAAATCTTCATCCGCTTCCCCAAGACCCTCTTCCTGACCGAGGATGCTCTGGAGATCCAGAAAAAGACCATCGGTGAGTCACACAGGAGATGGAAGACATGATTATAATGATGATATGGCTACAGAGGGCTAGGGCTAGGGTTATGGATAGGGCTAGGATTAGAGTTAACGCTAGGGCTAGGGTTAGAGCTAAGGCTAGGATTAGAGTTAGCGCTAGGGTTAGGATTAGAATTAAAGCTAGGGCTAGGACTGGGGCTAGGGCTAGGGTTAGAGTTAGCGCTAGGGCTAGGATTAGAATTAGCACTAGGGCTAGGGTTAGGGCTAGGATTAGAGTAAACACTAAGGCTAGGGTTAGGGCTAGGATTCTCATATACTGACCTATTTGATCCGATTCATCTCCAGTTTCCCTTTTCACAGTTTGTTCAGCCCACATGTAATTTTTAATAATGGTGTGATGGTGTGAAATGGTGTGCTGAGGTGTGTGAGGTGTTGTGAAGCACACGGCGTGGTGAGAAACGTCGTGCTTCTCTCTGCAGCCATCACACTGCAGAAGTGCTGGAGAGGCTACAGGGAGCGCGCCAAATACCAGCGCATCAGGCACGCAGGTAACCGCCCTCTCATAGGCCACCGGCCAATCACAGGCTGTCTCGGACATCACCATCCAATCAAATCAGGTTACTGTCAAGGGTTTGTGTGCTTGTGCCTGTATTTATATAGTTTTTTTATTTACACTATATAAATCATTTTTTATTTATTTACACACACGTATTTATATAGTTCTTTTTGCAAAATGCATTGTCACAAGGCAGCTTTACCCATATCTGGGTCCAGATCCCTGCTGAGCAAGTGAGTGGTGAGGGGTGAGGAGAACCTCTCTGGGGGCCCCGGACTGGAGAGGGAGCCCCTGCTCCTCGGGGGCCCTGCTAGTCCATGTAGCCAGTGTGTCTGCTTCTCCATTAGGTAGATAGTGAGGCTGGAGGAGTATGGCAGTGTGAGTGTGTGTGTGTGTGTGTGTGTGTGTGTGTGTGTGTGTGTGTGTGTGTGTGTGTGTGTGTATTTGTGCGTGTGCCTAATGGTATCTCTGCTTAAAGCAATCGTGATCCAGTCATGGTGGAGAGGGGTCAAAGGTCGCAGGAGGGCCAAACGTCGCAGACGAGCTGCAGACACCATCCGCACGTGAGTGTGTGTTACAGAGAGAGAGAGAGAGAGAGAGAGAGAGAGAGAATGGGAGTGAGAGAGAGCAAGCTAAGCTAACCCCAACCCTAGAGTGAGTGAATAGGAGAGAATGGATAGAGAAAATATGAATATGTTAGTCAGTCAGTCCATCCTTCAGTCAGTAGTTAGATCAACATGGTTCTACCGTCTGTTTCTCATCTGTCTGTTTCTCATCTCTCTGTCTCTCTCTCTCAGGTTCATAAAAGGATTCATTCTTAGGAATGAGCCTCGTTGTCCTGGCAATGAGTACTTCCTGGATCACGTGAGGTTCTCTTACTTAATGACAGTTAAACGGAACCTGCCAAAGAGTGTTCTGGACAAAACCTGGCCCAGACCCCCGCCCTCGCTCATAGAGGTAAACACACACACACACACACACACACACACACACTCACCTGGCCCAGACCCCCGCCCTCGCTCATAGAGGTAAACACACACACACACACACACACACACACACACACACACACACACACACACACACACACACACACACACACACCTGGCCCAGACCCCCGCCCTCGCTCATAGAGGTAAACACACACACACACACACACACACACACACACACACACACAAACACCTGGCCCAGACCCCCGCCCTCGCTCATAGAGGTAAACACACACACACACACACACACACACACACACACAAACACCTGGCCCAGACCCCCGCCCTCGCTCATAGAGGTAAACACACACACACACACACACACACACACACAAACACCTGGCCCAGACCCCCGCTCTCGCTCATAGAGGTAAACACACACACACACACAAACACCTGGCCTAGACCCCCGCTCTCACTCACAGAGGTACACACACACACACACACACCCACCCACACAAAACCGGGCCAAGACCACCACCCTCGCTCACAGAGGTATACACACACACACACACACACACACACACAAATCCTGGCCCAGACCACCACCCTTGCTCACAGAGGTGGAAACACACACACACACAAAAACATATGCACGTACGCAGGTAAATACATGAACACACACATGTGCATGCGCAAATACACACAATCACCCAGAGATGTACACACACAAATATACAGAAATGTACACAATCACCTCACAAACACCCCATAATCTCCTCACAATCTCCTCAAGCTTTTCTTATGATCTCCTCACGATCTTCTTCATTCTCCTCACGAACAACTCACAGTCTCCTCTGATCTCCTCATGATCTCCTCACGGTCTCCTCATGAACTCCTCATGATCTCCTCTAATCTACTCCAATCTCCTAATGATCTACTCCCATTTCCTCCAATCTCCTCATGAACAACTCACAGCTGCATGCAGACATTTGACTTTTTTCCCTTAGAATAAGTATCTTAATGTCTTTAGTAACTAGTTCTTAATAATACAGTATATAAAATGTGTAGGTGTCTAATGCAGCACTGCGGTCTCTCTGGCGCCCCCTACAGGCCTCTGCATATCTCCACCACCTCTGCATACGCAACCTTGTGAATGACTATTGCAGGAAAGTCCAGCCTGAGTGGAAGAGTCAGGTGAAACATTAAAATATGTTTGTAAAACACACACACACACACACACACACACACACATGCATTTGGTGCAATGACTTTTCTGTTTTGCACAGCTGGAACAGAAGGTTGTGGCCAGTGACATGTTTAAGGGGCAGAAAGACAATTACCCTCAGAGTGTACCCAGACTGTTTGTAGGCACAAGACTAGGTAATGTCAACACACACACACACACACACACACACACACACACACGTGCACGCACACACACATTCACCCCCTCCCCTATATAAATTTAATAATATATAATCTGCACTCCAGAGAGTCAGTCTGTGTCTTCTGTGTCTGTCTACACAGAAAATGAAGAGATCAATCTCAAAGTGCGGCAAACTCTTGGAAGTGATAACAAAGTGAAGGTAAGTGTGGTTATGGAGTGTGTGTTTGAATATGGTGTTTGGGTGTGTGAGTGTGAGCGTGGGTGTGTCAGCGTGGGTGTGTCAGAAGTGATTATAGCTGTTAACTAGTAAAAGGTAAAATTATTCAACGTTTCAGTTTCAGGAGCTTCATTGATACGACAAAATCATGCAGCATAGCCCAAACACAGATAAGCAGAATTACTACATACAGAAACAGAAATACTTCACTATCCCTCTCTCCCTCCCTCCCTCTCTCTCTCTCTCCATTCCTTCCTTCCTCTCCTTGCCTCCTTCTCATTTCCTCCCTCTCTTCAGTACGGTGTGGCAGTAACTAAGTATGATCGTCATGGTTTCCGTGCACGGCCACGGCAGCTCCTTCTCACCATGTCTGCTGCCGTTCTGGTGCAGGAGGCCAAAGTCAAACAGCGTGTCGACTACACCTCACTGCTAGGTAACCGCTAGCTAACTACACCTCACTGACTACACCTCACTGCTAGGTAACCGCTAGCTAACTACACCTCACTGACTACACCTCACTGTTAGGTAACCGCTAGCTAACTACACCTCACTGACTACACCTCACTGCTAGGTAACCGCTAGCTAACTACACCTCACTGACTACACCTCACTGCTAGGTAACCGCTAGCTAACTACACCTCACTGACTACACCTCACTGCTAGGTAACAGCTAGCTAACTACACCTCACTGCTAGGTAAGAGCTAGCTAACTACACCTCACTGACTACACCTCACTGTTAGGTAACCGCTAGCTAACTACACCTCACTGACTACACCTCACTGCTAGGTAACCTCTAGCTAACTACACCTCACTGACTGGTAACCGCTTGCTAACTACACCTCACTGACTACACCTCACTGCTAGGTAACAGCTAGCTAACTACACCTCACTGCTAGGTAAGAGCTAGCTAACTACACCTCACTGACTACACCTCACTGCTAGGTACCCGCTAGCTAACTACACCTCACTGACTACACCTCACTGCTAGGTAAGAGCTAGCTAACTACACCTCACTGCTAGGTAAGAGCTAGCTAACTACACATCACTGCTAGGTAAGAGCTAGCTAACTAAACCTCACTGCTAGGTAAGAGCTAGCTAAATAAACCTCACTGTCTACACCTCACTGCTACGTAACAACTAGGTAAATACACCTCACTGACAACACCTCACTGCTGGGTAACAACTAGCTAACTACACCTCACTGACTACATCTCACAGACATTGACTACACCTCACTGCTAGGTAACAGCTAGCTAAATAAACCTCTGACTACCCCTCACTGCTAGGTAACAGCTAGCTAACTATACCTCACTGCTAGGTAACAGCTAGCTAATTAAACCCCACTACTAGGTAACAGCTAGCTAACTAAACCTCACAGACTACACCTCACTGCTAGGTAACAGCTAGCTAACTACACCGTACTGCTAGGTAACAGCTAGCTAAATAAACCTCACTGTCTACACCTTACTGCTAGGTAACAGCTAGCTAACTACATCTCACTGACTAATGTCACTGCTAACAGCTAGCTAATTACACCTCACTGACTACACCTCACCAACACTGACTTCACCTCACTGCTATGTAAGAGTCATTCATGCGTTGGTGTTATGAGCCAACACACATCCCTACCACTGCAGTAACATCATTTGCATATCAGATACTTGTCATCTCATGTGAGGTGTCAGACGTTTCCTGTCTGTTGGTCTTGTGATTGGTGATGTTCACTGTGAAGTCATTTTCTTGGTAACTGCATTGTTTTTAATTGCCTCATCTTCTCTCACCCCCTCTCTCTCTCTCTCTCTGTAGGAGTCTCGGTCAGTTGCCTCAGTGATGGGTTCTTTGTTCTACATTTGCCCACTGCTGACACTAAGCAGAAGGTAAATATGACGTCACCATGGTTTCTTTGGCAATGCTGGTTGGCTGATGACCTTTGACCTTTGGCCTTTCAGGGTGACCTGGTGCTGCAGTGTGACCATGTGATTGAAGCCGTCACAAAACTGGCTATCATGGCTGACAAAATACACAACGTCAACATCAGTCAGGACAGGTGTGTCTGTGTGTGTGTGTGTGTGTGTGTGTGTGTGTGTGTGTGTGAGGTGTAGCCTAAGGTGACTGAGGTTAGAAAAATTAAGGAAATGAAAAAATGTAATATCTTTCTTTCTATCGTTCCATCTGTTTCAGTATCAAGTTTGCAGTAGCCAGGGGAAAGGAAGGCGTGATTGATTTCACATCTGGAGCAGAGCTAAGAGTGCTGAAGACCAAAAATGGACACCTGGCTGTGGTGAGACGCACGCACGCACGCACGCACGCACGCACGCACGCAAGCACTAAACCAAACCCACTCACCCACATAAGACAAACACACAGGCCTTGCTGGGGAAGTTACTACATTACAAACTGCCGATTTCCTCTGTAATGGAATGATACTACATTCTGTACAAATCTGAGAATGGTGACAACCTACAACCCTTTTAAGCATTTCTTTAAGGAGATTTTTGCCATTCTGTCAGATTAGATGGTCTGACGGGTAACTACCAATTTATGATGGTGGAATGTTGGATGAGACTGGCAGGATCAGACTCAACTATAGTGTACTCACCAACTCAGACATGCACTCTTCATATGCTTTAATCTCCTCACAAACTCAAACATAGAGTCTCATCACACTGAACTGAGAGATTAAAGTAAATTGGGAGATGAACTGAGAGATTAGTTTATGGCTTTAGTAGTGACATTTAGTCATCAGAAACTCTCCAAACTGTTTTTTCCAGACTGCCCCACGAATCAGCAGCAGTGTTTGATAATGTGTCAACCTATCACATCGCAGCATGAAGAAGAGTCACTATGGACCGATCATTTACTGAAGAGTATTCAGCCAATCAGCACACAAAAGCCACAGTTTTTGTACTTTATATGCAGCTTTGCCAGAACTTGAAACTACTTTTAAGGACTGCCGTTATACTGAAGTGAAAATTATACCTAAATGTTTTATTTTAATATTTAAATCCACTAACTTTTTTTTTTTCCTTTCATTGATTTGCTTATACACTTAAACCATTTATCAAGACTAATGAAAGGACTAATTATTGTTGTTATTATTATTATTAATATTGTTTAATACTTTTAGTTATATTGTGTTGTGTAAGGGATCTTGGTATTCAGTCCAAGTTTGTTTGCTCTGTTATTCTTGTTCTGTTCTCCTGGTTCTGGTTCTGTTCACCTGCTTATGTTCTCCTGGTTCTGTTCTCCTATGCCTCCAGTGATTTACACCTGAAACGTTCCTTGTTTAACTCTACGAATCACTTCCTGTTTGAATTTCCCCCGCTTCTTTGCTGCATTCAAGGGAAGACAACACAGTAGCTGACACACTCAAGTATTGCAGATCATTAAGACAGATTAACTCATCTTCAAATCATATACAGAATTTTCCAGTGTGCAAAATCACAAGTTTTTGTTCTCATTTTAGCACCTGCAAAAATTATGCCATTCCAGCTTTAGCTGCATTATGGGTCAAAATAATGAGAATTTTAGAGGTTATGAATGTAGTCTGGGCATGTTTCTGAGTATATTTCACCATTCTCTATTGACCAGTGATACTAAATATAAAACCCAGAGTATTCCACAGATGTGGTGTAATTGTTTCTAGAATGTCCCTAATATTTGGAAACACTGACTCAAACTTGTCTTACTCAACATTTTTCAGCTCTAGAAAAGTTTGTTCACACCTAACACACGCACTTTCATTCTGACTGTCTACGAGTGTGTTTTCCCTAGTATACCCTAATTACCCTCATGTATCGTAGCTAGGGTGAAATGGGGCTTTTCCAACTGCTTCATCCAAGGGGCATTATGTCTGAAAGACTGCCCCCCCCAACACACACACACACACACACACGTTTTTGACAAGCGTTTATACAGCTTGATGGTGCTGATTCAGGGATACACCTGCTTTGTTTAGCTGCACAGCTGTTTGTTACACTGGGAAGCAAAACCATGCACAGATGGACAGTAGGCTAAAAACGTTTTTAAGGCAAAACATTGCAATCAGGAGAAAAAGCTTTAAAAATCACGGAGCAGGTCTCAAAATATCCTACGTGCAGGAATAAGTGTGACCTGGTGCAGGAATGAGTGTGACCTGTCCGCTGCCGACTTACACCGATTACGGAGGACTGTGGCTGAGGGGTCATTATTGTCACCAAGGGGTCATAAGCATGATTGAGAGGTCATCAGTGTGGCTGTCAGTCTTAGATCTACAGGTGTGTTTTGTTGTGTTTACTACATTCGATGAAACGCACCCTGACCCACTCCTCTGTACGTTCTGCAAGCTTGCGAGATGAGAAAGTCCTGATTGCCGTTTGAGTGCCGTTTGAGTGCCGTTTGAATGCCGTTTGAATGTTTTCCGGACGTTGGCACTATTGTAGGCTTGTTTCTTGTAACAGACACCATCTTGGATGTGTTGGTTTTCATAAGTTTTTAAATTGAGCTGTTATTGAGGCGTTAATGACATTTTAAATGTTTCGGTAATGTCCGCTTTGATACTGGTTTGTTTATTTGCGCTGGTGCACCAGGAAGAGAAGGATAAAGTTTTGCTGATTTAAATGTACCAGCAGGCCTTTAAAACAAAGCCTGTTATAGGTGAGTTATAATGTTTATTGTTTTCCAAGAATGCTGGAAAACAATATCTAAACTTCTGTTTCACTGTTTCATGCATCTGCTCACGTACGTGCACATCCAGACACGTTCACACACACCACCACATGCTCTTAGTTTTTATTTGCTCTTGATTGCATTTGCAAGTTTTTACATTTATCACTTCACACTGTGGAAACACAGTCCTACATAATACAAATTTATAAATATATATAAAAAAAATAAACTTTCAGAAAACACGCAAAACTCCTTTGTCATTCTCATAATTTCTTAAATAAATAATAATAAATACTGGAATAAATACTGGAATAAATACTGTTCGTTCGTGAGGGTGGAAAGTACAGGACAGAGGGAGGAAAACAGAATGTTTGGTCCTCCACCCACTGACATGTGATTGGTTGGTTACTGCACCATGGAGGAAGTGGGGACAGTTTGGGAAATACCACAGCGGCAGAACTGGGGGCAGTAGTCAGCCTGTCACAGCACAGCGGCTGTTCACCAGTTAACCAGAGCCTGACAGACATGGACACTGGAACAACTTCCACCTCAGACTGGACAATCAGAGTGCAAAATTTACTTGGTATGATTCACAGTGCTATGTAATAAATAATAAATAAAAAATAAATAACAGCAGATCACAGTATACTTCAAGTTCAGGAGTGTGAGCAGACGAACCCTGAGCCACGTTAGGTTCTGCAACACGAGAACCACCAAACAGGCTGTGAGCCACATGCTGGCCACCAGATCTTCACCATCACTCAGAAGAGTGTCACTGCGTCTGATGTGTAGATCACATGATCTACACAAAATTACGCTGTGGAGGGTGTTGTAGATCGGTGGCGCACACACAAACTCGACACGCCCTGTTTGGTGACAGGCCTGCTGCATGTCGGCCACACTATAGCTGCCTCTTTCAGTCAGTACAAAAGTGTTTAACATGATTTAAAAAGCTAAGAGAAGTGAAGATATTTTAGAGCTGCTTCTGCAGCCGTACAAAAGTAGACCATAGAAATAATGGATTAAATGCAACATTAATGAACTAGAAAAATGTAAATACTTGGAACCGATGTCCAATAATAAATGCACTTTGAGGCTCACACTGGAATCAGTGCAGGGTGTGAGTATCCTCTACTTGGTTCTCCACTTGTGTGTGTGTGTGTGTGTGTGTGTGTGTGTGTGTGTGTGTGTGTGTGTGTGTGTGTGTGTGTGTGTGTGTGCTAGTATTTAGCTTTGAGCAGTGTGTAATCCCGAGCTAGGCGACTGAGGTAGCGCTCCAGATCTCGGAGGATGACATAACCCTCCAGGCGAGACACCCACCTGGACGGCCCTGAGACTGCCTTGACGGTGACCTTGCCCTGTGCAACTTCACTCTCTCTGGGCAGAGGGGGCGAAGGGGCCTGGGTTGTTTCCTTGCTGCTAGAGGTGACTTCCGTGGGCACAGACGTACTCTGTCTTCCACTGAGGACTTCCATATTCCAAGGGGTTGAAGACAAAATTATAGTCAGGGCGGAGTGGGAGGGGCTGGGTGTATTCGCGTCAGCTAGGGGGCTGGAGGTCGGAGCAGGGACTGCCGAACTTGAAAGGGAGGTTGGTGAAGGTATAGGGGTGGGGTTTAGGCTCTGGGAGGCTTGTCCAGCAGTGGTGTGGGGGGCAGGGCTGGACAAGGTGCTGGGGGGAGGCGGGATCTGCGTGGAGTCAGAGGTGGTGCCTTCCCTGAAGACATTGATGTTGAGCAGCTGTGTAGAGAAGGAAAGAGAGACATTGAGGAATCTCTGTTAGGGCTGTTCCTTTTACAGTAAACAAAGGCTTTCAAAGAAAAGCTTTACACCCCAGGCAGCAGACTCTGCCCTGCACCCAGCACAGGGATCTTTTCATCATCAGAGGAGCCAAATCACCTTTACTGAAGTAGGACCAGTGGTTCTGACGCCCTGAGGCTTAAGAATGCTCCACAAAATTCTGCAAAAACCACCCACTGAGACACTCAAGAGAGAGGAACCGGCCGGAAACCACGAAAGAGAGGGCATTCAGAACAGGCCGGAAACCACACAAATAATCCAGGCAAATGCTGTGAGTGCAACTTGCCAGATTACAGGAAGGTCTTCCAAAAATATTGAACAAAAAAAGAAAGTCCTGGTGTGGGAGCAGACTGGGCAGTTCCACTGGACTTTTGCCTCATGCCATGATCAGATCTTAGCAGTTTTGTAATGGCAGTGGGGGAAGCTTCCACACCCCAGCCAAGAACATGCAGGAGCCTGTCTGCAGGAACCAAAGTAAGAGGGCCTGAGCCCACACTGTGTGTGTATGTGTGTGTATGAGTGTGTGTGTGTGTGTGTCTCTCTCTCTCTGTGTATGTGTGTGTGTGTGTCTGTGTGTGTGTGTCAGCATGTCTGTGTGTGTATGTGAGTGTGTCTGCAGGTCTGTCTGTGTGTGTGTGTGTGTATGTGCATGTGTTTGTATGTGAGTGTGTGTGTGTATGTGCGTGTGTTTGTGTGTGTGTATGTGCGTGTGTTTGTATGTGCGTGTGTTTGTATGTGCGTGTGTTTGTATGTGAGTGTGTGTGTGTGTGTGTGTGTGTGTATGAGTGTGTGTGAGTGTGTGTGTGTGTGTCAGTATGACAGCATGGGCATGTTTGTGTGTTTGAGGACTTGAAAGGCTGTGGATGCTACAAGACTGGATGACCAACTAATAAGAGCAAAAGGAAAGAGGGCTGGGTGTGTGTGTGTGTGTGTGTGTGTGTGTGTGTATACCTGAAAGCTTGTTTGTTTCAGCAGGTCTCTCAGATCTAGCTGAATTGCGAGAATGCTCTTGGCCAAGGAGATCTGTGGGTGTGCTCGTCTGTTCCGGTTCTGGTTCTGGTTCTGGTTCTGGCGTTCCCTTTCCCCCTCATTCTCCTTCTCCAGGATGTGCCGCTGGGCCTCCAGGTGCCACCAAAAAGTGTTCAGACCATGCGAGGCAAGATACAGTCGCTCTGTGTCCTACACACACACACACACACACACACAGGTAGTGTCACTGAGTGTACTACACATATTCGCAGGTACAGTTGCTCAGTGTATTATATACAGACACAAGTACAATTGCTCAGAGACCCACACACACACAGATTGGTACATTAGCATATACACACATACAGGTACAGTCACTCAAAGTCTTACATGCACAGTCGTCAGTGTCCTACACAAATACACATTGAACCAACATATTACAATGCAGTTAAATGCTATTCTGTATTAGTTTGTTTGACAGCATTAATTGTGCCCCCCCCCCCTCCGTCTCTCTCTCTCTCTCTCTCTCTCTCTCACACACACACACACACACACACACACACACACACACACACACACACACACACACACACCTGCATTTGGAACCAGGATTTATAGTTTATGGTGGCTGATGGTAGTGTTTTTAATGTGAGTCGTCGGTCCTCAAAATTTCTGTCTCCAAACTCTTCTTCTTTCTGTCACAAATACAGGAACATTTAAATATCTCACAGAACTAAAGCACACATAAAATAAATACATTATAAATTCACGATACATTATTAGACCAGCTACTTCGACCGTATGAATGCACGTGCGTGTCTCCCCTTACATAGCGCTGAAGGAGCTGCTGCACACGCGCGCGGAGCGTCCGCGTGAGTCGCAGTGAGTTCGAGAAGGACAGTGACGTCCTCACCGCAGAAGTGCAGCCTCCGCACAGCAGCGCGCACGCGACCACACACAGCGCGAGTCGGCTCGGTATCATCTAGACGGAGAGAGAGACGGGTGGACCACACCGGTAAAAATGTGTAACGAGGTAATAATGTCCGCTGGAATTTAACCGCAGTTTTAGAAATGCAAGCAATTATTAAAACATCAAATACAATAATAATAATAATAATAATAATAATAATAATAATAATAATTAATAATATAAACAGCTAAAAAAAAGAAAACGTCTAATCCAGCGAGTCAATTCACCATTAAAAGAATTAAACATGGCAATCATTTTTACAAAAAAAAAAACATTTTATAATAATAATAATATTAGTTGTAATAATAATAATAGTAGTAATAATAAACGCAAAGTGCTACAAACGACCTTCTACCTCCAAAGAGTACGAGGGTAATACATGATTGGATCAACTATGAAACGCTATTAAATCAAATTTAATTTGCACTGGACACTGGAGACATACGCACAACTTTCTGAAATGGTTGATTTTGTCTCCGCCACTTTTTTTAAATAAAAAAAAAGTACATATTAAATATGTACTCTGATTTTGTTTCCTCAACAATTTGTCTTTGTTTTGTTAATTAAGTACTAATTGATATCATGCTTTTTAAAGCAGTCAAATGCTTTAAAAAATCCCAGTTTGTGGTGTATCTAGCACGCAGAATCCTAATATGTTTTCAGAATTTCTCTATCAACCATTATTTTTTTCAGAATACGGACATGTATCAACTACAGCAGGACACTGAAGTGTGTTAGACTACAGCAGGACGTCTGAGGCCGAATATCGGCAAAACTCATACATTGCACATTTTAGAAGTACGTGAGTACATGTATTGATTGTAATAAGATCCTTGTTTGTGAACAATATATACTTATAGCAAAACTGAAACACGTGATAGAAACATTTCTAAAACCTAATTAAACGTAAACCAAAGTAAACTTACAAATGTCCGTCTGTTTTATCCTGGGCGTGAGGCTGTGTTACTCATGTTATGATGCCGAGAAATAAAACGGCATTAAACGACACAACTGTTTTTTTTTTTTTTTTTTTGATAAACATATTATTTTACATCAAAATATTTAGAAATACATTGTACTACAAATATACTTTACACCATAATGATGATACATCGTGTATAGGCATGGACGAAATGTTGATTTCATAGGTGGGGGGACACACACAAATGGCTTGAGAACTGGGTCGCGGGGTTTACCAAAACCGGCTTTTGAAAAGTGCAGGGGACACACAAATTAGCCCCCCCCCCCCCCAAATTACGTCCGTGTGTATAGGCCTATATGCGCCAATAAGAATCACGAACACAGCCATGAAACCTTTAGTTAAACGTTTTCTTATGGTCCCGCGCTAATATCTTGTCAGAGAACGCGCGTGCCCAATGGGGGACGCATTTTGCATGACAGCTGAATTTAATGCACATTCTTCTCTCCAGCACATTCAACGCCAATTATTCAACATTCACCATTTGTGGTTTACACTAATATACGATATGCATAGTTACAGTAAGTACAAGCTATTCCATGATATTTAAAAAAAAACAGAAAACATTGTTAGATCTCAAGCCTCGGTTCACCTGTCTCAGCAGCCGTGATGGTGTCAGAGTCAGTAATGTAAAGGAACATACCTTGAACGCAGAATAAACGTGAAATGTACAAATGAGGTCTGTTGCAATCTGTGTGCTGATCCTCGTTGTTAATGACAAATGACATTCTGGACCAGGCTTATAAGTGTCTCGGGTCGTTTCGGTTTCCACGCGGGTTTTTCCCTTACTCGTTAATTCATAATTCACTACCACGTAAGTCACTACCACTGATTTTAAATAATTTAAGAAAATATATATACATCACCAGTAAGAGTGTAATATATAAATGGATATGAACAGCAAAATAGAAAATCTAACCTTGTAAATCATAATAGCCTAACTTTGTTTTTTTCCTTAACAATTGGTTATTATGGCGTGAGTACATAATAATAATAATAATAATAATAATAATAATAATTATTATTATTATTATTATTATAGTTGCACATGTATGGTTTCGTATATTAGTTTCAGTGGTTTTCTCTACACTATGTAGCGGGGAGGGGGGGGGGGGGGTTTCTTCTCAGTTGAGGGTTCTCGTCACTACGGACGCGTTCTGGAGTCTCATTATTACGTCGTACAGGGGGATGCCCTTACGTCACAGCGAAACCATAAAAGGAAACTAACCGCTTAGCATTAGATTACTGTACAATACTGCCATCTTTGTCTTATTTGTATTTTCAAAAAATCGTTACAAATATTTTACTCACATTGTTTATTGCCAATGCACTAACGTTTACATGAGGAAAAATAGAAATGAAAAGGTGGTTAAAAAACGAAAAAATCTGTTTTTTTTTTTACTTAAATTAGTGCATAAAAAACTGGTTCGTTGCAGTAATGCCTCTATTATAAGGCATAAGCATTATTTAACTGAATTGATTTATACTGCTAAGAATACAGTGTATCACAAAAGTATGGGGAGGCCAAGTATGGGGAGCCCAAGGGGGTGGGGAGGCCAAGTCGCCACCAGAGGGCGCATGCTTCTACTCACATCCTCACAGCACACACCCCCGAGCACCAAACTATGCCCCAGGTCCCAATCACCTCAGTACTAGCACGTGTCCTGTTATGTTGTGCACCTTTTTAAGCCCACAGGTCGTTCTGTCCAGTGCTGCACATTCATCCCGGTTGACTGCTCAGTGCTGGACCTGCTCAGTGCTGGACCTGCTCACTCCCTGTGTGTTTGGGATCCTATGACATCTACACTGTATTGCTGTATCCCAGTGCATACTATTTCTGTGTCACTCTTTATTGTTGAGTATGGAGAATAAAGACTGTACTATGCAACCCTTGCCTTCGGCAGCCTCTGTCCCCGCGTCACACCTGCAGATATTTAAGTATCTTTTAGTGGGACAATATTGACAAAATGACACTTTGACACAATGAAAAGTAGTCTGTGTGCACCTTGTATAATATATTTTGAGCAAATATATATTGAGCAAAATAACTCAATATACAGCCATTAATGTCTAAACCATCAGCAACAAAAGAGAGTACACCCCTTAGTGAAAGTTCCTGAAATGCTATTGTTTTGTGTGGCCACTGTTATTTTCCAGAACTGTCATAACTCTCCTGGTCATGGACTTCACCAGAGCTTCACAGGCTGCCACTGGAATCCTTTTCCACTCCTCCATGACTACATCACGAAGCTGGCGCATATTTGAGACTTTGCACTCCTCCACCTTCTGCTTGAAGATGCCCCAGAGATGTTCTATTGGGTTTGGGTCTGGAGACATGCTTGGCCAGTCCATCACCTTTACCCTCAGCCTCTTCAGTAAAGCAGAGGTCATCTTAGAGGTGTGTTTGGGGTCATTGTCATGCTGGATCACTGCCCTGCGACCCAGTTTCCAGAGATAGGGGATCATGCTCTGCTTCAGTGTTTCACAGTACATATTGGAGTTCATGTGTCCCTCAATGAAATTAAATCCCCAACACCTGCTGCACTCATGCAGCTCCAGACCAGGGCACTCACACCACCATGAAGGTCTGTAGGCATGACACACTTATCTTTGTACTCCTCACCGCCACACATGCTTGAGACCATCTGAACCAAACTAACTAATCTTGGTCTCATCAGACCATAGGACATGGTTCCAGTAACCCATGTCCTTTGTTGACGTGTCTTCAGCAAACTCTTTCTGGGCTTTCTTGTGTACAGACTTCAGAAGAGGCTTCATCTGGGGTGACAGCCATGCAGACCAATGTGATGTAGTGTGCAGCGTATGGTCTGAGCACTGACAGGCTGACCCCCACCTCTTCAATCTCTGCTGCAATGCTGACATCACTCCTGCACCGTTCTTCAAAGACGGCATTCGGATGTGACGCTGGACACGTGCGCTCAGCTTCATTGGACGACCAATGTGAGGTCTGTTCTGAGTAGACCCTGCTCTTTTAAAATGTTGGGTGACCTTGGCCACTGTGCTGCAGCTCAGTTTCAGGTTGTTGGCATCTTCATGTAGCGCAACAATTTGTCTTTTAACCCATCTGTGCAGTTACAACACACACAAACACACACTAGTGATTACTAGGGGGCTGTGGATCACACGTGCCCAGAGCGGTGGGCAGCAACACCAGTTCCCTCCAGTTACAACACCAGTTCCCTACCTCTAGGCCATGACTGCCCCTAAACCCCTTGGACATTTAGGGGTGTAGTCTCTTAGGGGTGTGGTCTGTTAGGGGTGTGGTCACTTTTGTTGCCGGTGTTTTAGACAATAATGGCTGTATATTGTGTTATTTTGAGGGAAGAATAAATTTACACCCTTATATAAGCTGCACTCAGACTACTTTTCATTGTGTCATAATGTCATTTTGTCAGTGTTGTCCCATGAAAAGATCCTTAAATATCTGCAGAAATGTGTTGTGGTCTATAGTGGATTATAGAAAATGACTTTCTTGCATCCACTCTGATATTCCATTCTATTCTATTTGTAAGGAGGGGTGTACAGGCCGGTGCACACCGCATCAGAAAACGAAGGGAGAAGTGAACCCAAATGCCAGTAGAAACCAATAGGGATAAATGCTTATAACTATAAGCATTATATCTAACTGTGTGTATGGAATAAATACACGCGAGCAAGCAGATAGCGCAACAGCAAACCACTCTGCATACACTCAGTAACAAAAACAAAACCCAACAGATGCGGTAGAAACTCGACGCATAGACAACAAAACCATATTAAACACGGAGGAAAAGCCAACACAAAACCAACGTGGAAAAATACTCAACATGCGAGTAGAACAAAACTGCGAGTAGAACATGGGAGGAAAATAACAGAGACAACTAAATAACAGAGACAACTAAATAACAGAAGCAACTAAAAGGACGAGGAAAAACTCAACGCGTAAAAATGAAACTGGGGATGCCAGGGGAAGTAACAAACAGCAGGCGAACGCCACAACAAAAACCCTTCCTAAAATAACAAAGTAACTGATAGGAAGAGAAATAGTTGGAGGAAAACTTGAGATGGGCCAGTAACAGGGTTGGCAACTTTTCAAAATCACTTGGAGTGAGATTAGATTTTTTTGGGGGGGGGGGGGGGGGGTGTAGTGTTGGTGTGTGTGTGTCAAATGTTGGCCTTGGAGGTAAACTAGATTTTTTTCAGTGTGAGAAATCGGATGAATGGCGTGTGAAGACAGTCAAATGCGTGTGTCTAACGCTCATTGCGTGAGAGTTGGCAACCCTGCAGTAAGCGGCGCAGGAGATAGACTCTCGAATAAGTAATAGTAAGAGGTAGAGAAGAGAGAGAGAACAAGAGATAGCGAGAGAGAGAGAGAGAGAGAGAGAGAGAGAGAGAGAGAGAGAATAAGGTGGCGAGACACATTCACTGCGTAAACACAACTGGTAAGGCATAGAGAAAGGCTGAGAGCGTAACGGCATGAGACCAAAATGAATCAGTAGTCTCCACAGGCTTCCTTAAGAAGCCATACCAACAGCTGAGACAGATCACCGCTGATTGCGTCTATTGAGTCTAGTCATGATGCTGTGGTGAGAGCAGGTTACAGAAAACATTTCATGTGTAGATTAGCACGTAGCTAACGTATAAGCATGTACTTGTATAGCTGCACACGACACTATAATATGCATATTGGCATATGCTGTAGACAGCACTGGACTCACGATCTTAACCTCAGAAGACATTCCAAGGATACGGTAATCTTATATGACCACTGGCTATTATTAGCACTCATCAGCTCAGAAACATCAGTCTGATTGGCTCTCACCAACTCAGAAACATCAGTTTCTTTAAGAACTCAAGTCTTCTAATATGCTTTTAATAGCTAAATTGTTGTTGTTTATTAATTTACTTTGTTTACTCTAGTTAGCCTATTTGTCCTCTACAAAAATGATCCATTGTAGCAAATAATTTTGAAATTTATCATTCAAAAAATTCTGGCATTTATTCATTAAATTGGTTGTGGTGGTAAATACATATTAGATCCAAGGTATTAGGTCACTGCACAGATTGAGAACTTCACATTTTGGTAATGAGACTGATTTAACGTTATTTCACCAGTTACTAAACATTTATTTCCCTAGATTTTAGGGTGCTGCTTTGTCAATAATAATTCATAATTTTTAAATAAATATTGCTACAGCTTGTTCATTGAAAAGAAATCAGCATTAAAACTGAAAGGTGAAAAGTGAATGGTGAAAGGTGAAAGGTATTTTGGCTGCATTAGTCAAGCCTGTTGGTACTGCACCATGTTTTCAAATGTATTTGTAGTAAAATTGCTTTGTAATATTTACTTTCATTTAATTATGTATTTATTAATTAATTTATTTACTCTATTCTATTTATTTGTTTTTCAAAATACCTGATTTATCTAATCATTGTGTCAAAACTGTAAGCCTGAACATTTTCTGTCATTAGGAACAAAGTGTCTTTTGTTTTATTAACTAAAACAAGTTACCTATATTAAATGTTAAGTATTTTCCTGTCCTTAGTATCCCTAATTGTGTCAGTATATTATGGGGGGAGGGGGGGGGAATAGGAAAAAGGGAGGAAGAGGAAGATGAGGAAGAGGAGACATGCGTGCTGTGCTGAGTATTTATGAAGCCGTGATTCACATTTATGGAGCCTCTGTGATGCATCTGTCCTTCTTCTTTAGAGCATTTAATTATCTCTCCCAGTTTGACAGAACTCAATAAAAACATGTTTATTAGCAAACAAAATATCCTTCTTATCCATTTTCCTTCCTCTCTGATCCAGCTGTTCAATGAACTATCCAGCCCTCCACGAGCTCGGTGTGGTGTCTGGGGGCTGTGGAAGCACACCAGTGTACATGCCAGTGAGACCGGCAATCACTGCAGGTGAGCATATTGCTTTTGTGGGCATCAGCGTATAAGGAAGTGAAAGATGTCTGGTGGACGTTTAGGTTTACTACAAAGTTGAACCACCTGGAGAAGTGAGAAACCCAAAGTGGAAGAAATAGACTGGCCAGAATGTGAGTTATTTAGGTTTTTTTTGCACAATAAAGATAATTGCCATTGACTGTAATGTATTTATAATAAGTTTAGTAATTGAAGTTGAATCATTCCTGAAAGGACTCCACTGAAACAATGAAACAAGTCAGCGATTCAACTGAAAAAATGGCAGGCCAGCACTGCTAATCTGTCTGAAGTGTAAGTATCTTCTATTTGGGAACAAATGATCTCCAAGGTTCTCTGGTTCTCACTGCTCTGATATCCCTAGCTCCCCATGATAAGTGTAAGCATCCAGGGTGTAAGAAGTGCTACTCCCAAGATCCCTGTCAGTTCTGTGGGAAAAAAATGTTTCATTTATCAACACAAGCTGACAATCAATTCAGAAAAACCCAAGGAGAAATGACTATAAAACATTAGTCCAATCTGGAAAGCAGATAACCTGCTAAGCATAGCAAGGCCTTTTTCAGTGTGCTCAGTGTCAGGACATGCTGAAGAGATGCAGGACGTGCTGAAGAGATGCAGGACGTGCTGAAGAGATGCAGGACGTGCTGGAGAGATGCTGGACGTACTGATGAGATGCTGGACGTGCTGAAGAGATGCTGGACGTGCTGAAGAGATGCTGGACGTACTGATGAGATGCTGGACGTGCTGGAGAGATGCTGGACGTGCTGAAGAGATGCTGGACATGCTGAAGAGATGCTGGACGTGCTGATGAGATGCTGGACGTGCTGATGAGATGCTGGACGTGCTGGAGAGATGCTGGACGTGCTGGAGAGATGCAGGACGTGCTGAAGAGATGCAGGACGTGCTGATGAGATGCAGGACATGCTGATGAGATGCAGGACGTGCTGAAGAGATGCTGGACGTGCTGATGAGATGCTGGACGTGCTGATGAGATGCTGGACGTGCTGGAGAGATGCTGGACGTGCTGAAGAGATGCTGGATGTGCTGATGAGATGCTGGACGTGCTGATGAGATGCTGGACGTGCTGAAGAGATGCTGGACGTGCTGGAGAGATGCTGGACGTGCTGGAAAGATGCTGGAGAGGTGCTGGAGAGATGCTGGACGTACTGGAGAGATGCTGGACGTGCTGGAGAGATGCTGGACGTGCTGGAGAGATGCAGGACGTGCTGAAGAGATGCTGGACGTACTGATGAGATGCTGGATGTGCTGGAGAGATGCTGGACGTGCTGGAGAGATGCTGGACGTGCTGAAGAGATGCTGGACATGCTGGAGAGATGCTGGACGTGCTGAAGAGATGCTGGATGTGTCAAGTGGTCAAAGTGCTCAAATGTGTACACAACAGGAGAGAGATTCTTGCTTGGGATAAAAAAAAAACATCTCTTGTCCAATTTCTTGAGATGGTCAAATTAGTCTAACTGCTGAGCATATTGTGGCCTGGACACTGGGAGGACTGGGAGATAGTTCGAAGAATAGGTTCTTCACCGGCAATTCCCATCTCTTGCCATGCATGGAGAAACGGTAACATCGCCTGGGTTTGCTTCGGTGGTGATCTTAGCGTTGTGGGCTACCAAGGCTATTATAGCGTATATATCAGCACTTCTGTAATGATTAGCTGATTGGGTGCTACTTTGGTTATTTGCACTAACCTGATTTGCACACCTTAAAGATTCCAAGTAAAACTGTCCAAAAACTCCACCAAGATGCAGAACAAGGCACAGTTGCCCTCTGAGTCCTGGTGAAGAGGGAAGAAGACGTGCTGGGTCATTCCCTCATATCATATCACACCTAACACGAAGCCAAACATAACGTTTGGACAGTTAGCATTTTGGGCATTTTGATGGCATTTTGCCATACATATATAGAGAATTTTAAGTTTTTCCTCTGAAACCTATATTTGCATATCTGTTTTATTTTCCGCATTGTGTATTGTTCTAAACTTGGTGATTTTCGGTATGGTGGAATTTTTTGGGCATGTTTCAAACAGCATTTCCCCTTCACCCCTCATCTTAGCCAACACATCTGTTCTTCAGAAAACAAACAGGAGCGAACACCCCAGTGTCCTTCAGGCTCTGGATGGAGCCACTCTGGATGCGGCAGCCACGTCTCCACTGGAGAGGCTCCCTGCGGACACTCCTTTCACCTCATTTCAATGAATGTTTATGTTTTACATTCTGAATAAACAGCATCCAACTAGTTTTGGTTGTTGGTGACCTGGAGGAGTGTGTTCTAGAACCTCTCTGACTGTTCAGAATGTGGAGGTCTAGAACCTCTCTGGCTGTTCAGAATGTGGTGTTCTAGAACCTCTCTGGTCGTTCAGAATGTGGTGTTCTAGAACTTCTCTGGCTGTTCAGAATGTGGAGGTCTAGAACCTGGCTGGGAACCCATGGGTCACAGGGCTCCAGTTTACTCACGAGTGGAGAAACATTAAGCTGTGCAGTATTGCAGTTTTCAGGCCTTGGGTTGGACTCTGCTGGTGTGGACATGGGCTGGACCTTTACAGTACTTGTAGATTGGTTTGTCAAAATAAGTTCAAGGCCATAGAACTGTCTGAATGGGCCAATGGGTTGAAAGGGCTTGCTTGTTTTGTGTGTAGCCACTACAACTTTGCAACCCATCAACAAATGAAATTGAGAATGTACGGAGACTGTGATTGATGATCAGTCCCTCCTCGGAGAGTCCCCGTCCTGCTGAGTAAACCTGAAGCACTTTCAATCTCACTTGATCACTTTCCCCCAGGGACTCCCTAAAACTGCAAACAGTTGTTTTGCTTTTTGTTTTACTCTCTGTGATGAGTTCCCTCCCGTGCCACAGAGACAACACTCTGAAACCGAACCGTTCTTCAGTGCATTCAGGGGTCCGCTAACACTGTGGAGGGGTTTGTACTGGGCCATGCGCTAATGGTGGGACATGCATCAGTAGTGGTGTAGTGTGCCGTTTGAACGTACTGTAGAAATACAGGAATACAGTCGGATGTTTGCAAACAGAAGTGAGATGGCGGTGGTGCTGCAGAACAGTACAAAACTTCCTTTTTTTCCAGTTCCTTTTTTGTGCATTCTTACACACACACACACACACACACACACACACACACACACACACACACACACACACAAACATCACCTCCTTCAGAGCCTCCACCAACACCCACACACCATCACAATCTCTGATTGGTAATAAAAAAAAGTTTTATATTGAGGTAAACAGTGTGACAACAGGACAGGGAGGTGATTTTCAATCTCACCATCATCATCCTCAGCATCATCAACCTCACCATCTGCTTCCTTTCTATTGTCAATATATTTAAAATCTTTTATTCTCGAAACATGAATGCCATAAACACATTCAAAAGCTTGTTATAAACAATCTTCATAGACTAAACGAATGTTTCAACAATGGCATATTTTCACCAAAGTAAATAAACACAAAATAAATACAATACAACTAATCTAGAGGTGTGAATATAATCATAACGAAAAACAAAAATAAAGGCAAAACATTAACATTACCATAAACATACCATAAACTCATAAAATGCCTGTACAAATGACTGATAAAAATAATTTAATTCATGATAATCTGATGATAATCTGATTACAACACTGTCTCGTGCAGAACTAGGAGGAGTACAGTAGTGCGAGAGCCTTCCTGTTCCTGGGAAGTGATTCTGATCAAGCGGGAATCCTAGCAAGCTCATCAAACAGCGACTTTCTTCCTGGTAATCCCCAAACCCGAGGATGTGGGTGGAGGCAGTTGGTGGGCAGTGGTAAAAGCGTGGGCTAAGGCGACTTCCAGGATTCACCACACGCACACACACACACAAACAAGATATACACAAATGGCTACACACTTAATATATGTAATATCCTGAGGGAAGGGATAAATAACATCCTATCTAATCTGATTTAATCTAAATCTGCATATATTCTACTTGCATGCAATTAAATAAAACATGCATAGCACGCATATGCATAAATCATATAAAACGTGCTTTGTCCAGATCGCGCGCGCACACACACACACACACACACACACACACAGAGCATTTTTTACATCAAAAGTGATGACTTTCCCCTCTTGGATCCATTCTCACTTCCTCTTGTGTGTTGTTTCCATGAAACCTGAGAAGTTCTCTCACACACATGCAGCCGGGTGATTCTCTCTCTCTTGATGGACAGCACATAAGTCTCTGTTGCAATGCTAGCTTTCCCTGGCCACCCCCTCTTTTTTAGCTTTTCCTTTAAAGGTCCTTTACACTGGGAAACACATTTCTGAATTCCCTTTCTTAAATGAGACCCTGCTTACATTACACCAGCATAACGTAATTAATATAACCGATTTTAATATTTCTACTCATGTACAATAATGAGCTGTGTCCACTGCAACCCAGCAAATGAATATCATCCACCCCTCTAGCATCATGGTGCTGAGCCGGAGAACCAATGTAAGGTGCCTTCACTCTCACTGCATGTATTGCCTTTGGACTCGTTGGCATGATGTAGCTGGGTTTATGTCGCCTCCTTAAGCTGGGTGCTGCATCTGGCCGGTCACGCCCGGCCCAAACTTAGTGGCCATCAGCACTGCCATGACACCTAGTGGAGGGCTAACTGCACCATATCACAATGATACCCCATAGTATTGTTAACCTTGTAAATCCTGTAAAGCGCTTTGTGACAACATGTGTTGTGAAAAGCGCTATACAACTATATTTGATTTTATTTAATTTGATCCCCCCCAGAGGTTGCACCCAGCAGTAACAGCAAACCAGTGGGGAACCGTCAGGGCCCTCTACGCCCTCTCAGAGGGCCTAAAAATATTCTTAAAACATAAATATATATAATATAATTTATCCAATTTTATTTTCTCTACTTACAGTTTGACAATCGACATCTAAACAATTACAAAAATATAAGCAAATAAATTATTCAACCGTGTCTATTCAATCTGTGTTGGAAGGTGAGGGGTTAAGTGGAAGCCTGTGAGCCTGTGTATCCCTCTATCAGGACTGTGATGCCTCCGCAGAATGTTGGTGATTGGTGGGCCCGCTGTTTGTTTTATAGAGGGCCAGAAATTCAGCGAAATGCCAGTTTCAAATGACAGCAAAATTGACCAATCATATCTTCCCTCTTAGTGGGCGGGCTTAACTGTATGATAATTTTCGCCCGCTGTGGCGACGCTAGCTGTCGTTAGCACCACCGCTAGCTAGTTTCGATTAATTCCTTTGATGTCCTCGTGCACGTTGTTTACATATTCCGCTCCCGAGGAACACGGAGCTGTGAACCTTATTTTGTTGGAATCTTATTTTGCTTAAGAAGTTATCTAGTACTGTCATCTCAATATTTTTTCTTTATTGCAGTTAATTAGGAGAGGAAACAATTTTTTTCGGGGGGGGGGGGATGGGAGCGGGCCCAGGTTTAATGGTCACGGTTCGTTACTGCAGCAAACACACCATTGATTGGTCGGTTCCTCCTGAGACCAAAACACTAGTCAAAATGATCATTCAAAAAGTAAAGAATTCCAGCTGTCCGTAAGTGGGATGTTTTGTTCATGTGAATGATTATGTGAATCGCACCCCCAACACCCTCCCCCCCCCCCCTCCCCCCCCCCCCCCCCCCCCCCCCCGTTTTTAGTCGAGCAGGCCTTAGTCTGACATCAACGAGGTCTATCTCCTCACTACTTTATGTCAATACATTTACGTCGATGGCCTTCAAATAATCATAATGTCCACCAAATGAACACCAAAGCACCCCCCAAGCCCCAAACCATGTGGGAAACAAAACTGAAGAGACTACTGAACTTTTCCTCATTTTCTGCTCACAGAAGACTTCAGAACATCACCTTCCCTCTGCGCCGCACTCAAAGAGACAGCTCACAGGTGTGAGGAGCTTGAAACCCTGCTATGTGGCTCTTTAGTATCCCAGTGCTTGCAATAACCTATGTAAGACACGGAAAAACAGACCCTAATATTTAATCTCAGCGGTGACTGATGCCTGTCCATAGAGCTCCCTGTCCACAGTGAGGTGAGATTTGTTTTGTATGCAACACTTAAAGCATTTTCACTTCTCAACACTAGTATCTGACCTCTGTTTGACCTGCTCTGAAGGACTCAGACTCCAGCCACCGCGTCTGCACCCCCTATCTGACTCTGAAGGGCTCGGACTCTGTCCAACTCAGGTCCTTCTCTGCACCAAACAACTTTGTTCATTATCGAGCTGCATCAGGTATTGCAGAACTCCATCAATTCCCCATCATGTTGGAGTGGTGTAGTGGCCACCAGACAATGTCTGTAGAGGACATTGCAATCTCTCCACCCTTAAGCTGTAGAGCTAACACCTCATGGAGATCGTTCCTCGTGGACGGTGATGGGGAGGAAGGAAAAGCGTAACACCACGAAGTCCAAGGAGATGGACCTACTGCAAATTCTGACACACACTGCCAGTCTGCGATTAGGCGAACCTGCTTTTGCCCATTCTCAGCAAAACCATCAGGCACTTTGGATGCTGGGCCAGAAGAGCGTTGGGTGTGTGGAGAGAGAGATACCCCCATTCGTTTGTGGTCGAGAGAGGCTGGAAGGGCTGGATAATGATCTGTGACTCATCTGCTATGGGATGGGGGGTGTGTTTCTGTACAGTCACCGCAAGAGATACCGCAGTTTCACAGCAGAACTGACAAAAGTCTGACAGGATATGAGCACGTGGTCCTTGAAGGAAGGAAATGAATTCATGGAAAAAGTGTTTCCTGATAATCATACCATGATCATATCTGTCACAGACCCAGTCTGTCCTCCACTCCGCCTGTCCCATGATCATGCATGTCACTCTGTCCTCAGTCTGTCCCCCACCCCGCCTGTCCTGCGATCATGCCTGTTACAGCCCCAGTCTGTCCCACTCCGCATGTCCCATAATCATGTCTGTTACAGCCCCAGTCTGTCCCCCCCTCCTGTCCCATAATCATGTCTGTCACTGCCCCAGTCTGTCCCCCCCTCCTGTCCCATAATCATGTCTGTCACTGCCCCAGTCTGTCCCCCCCTCCTGTCCCATAATCATGTCCAGAGCCGGAGTGGCTAATCGGGTGTTTCGGGAGGATTCCCGATGGGCCGGCTCATGTCAATCTCTAGTTTGGGCCGATTGGGAGGGGAAAATAATTTTGGGCCGGATTTGGGCATGAAACTCCCGGGCTGAAAAAGTGTCCCACTCCGGCCCTGATCATGTCTGTCACTGCCCCCGTCTGTTCCCCCTTCTTGTCCCATAATCATGTCTGTCACTGTCCCGTCTGTATCCCCGCCTTTCCCGTAATGTCTGTCACAGCCCCAGTCTGTCCTGTGATCATGCCTGTCACAGCCCCAGTTTGCCCCCCCCCCCGTCCTGTGAACATGCATGTCACTCTGTCCCCAGTTTGCCCCCCCCCCCCCCCCGCCTGTCTCATGAACATGTCTGTCACTGCCCCAATCTGCCCCCCCCCTGCCTGTCCCGTGAACATGTCTGTCACTCTGTCCCCATCTGGTCTGGAGCCTCTGCTGATACAGAAAACAAAGTCCCGAAACCAAGCGGTGAAACTAAACAAACGTCCTGCCGTCACCTGCGTCCCGGCACCCACGAGCGCTAGTGGAGTCAGCATGGGGAGAGCAGCACCAACATGACACAGCAAACGAGCAACGATGCAACAAGAGTAACAAGATATGTCCTTCACATTTACATTTATGTTTATATTTACATTTATGTTTACATTTACATTTATGTTTATATTTACATTTATGTTTACATTTACATTTATGTTTATATTTACATTTATGTTTACATTTACATTCACATTTATGTTTATATTCACATTTATGTTTATATTTACATTTATGTTTATATTTACATTTATGTTTACATTTACATTCACATTTATGTTTATATTTACATTTATGTTTATATTTACATTTATGTTTGTATTTACATTTGCATTCACATTTATGTTTACATTTACATTCACATTTATGTTTATATTTACATTTATGTTTACATTTACATTTATGTTTACATTCACATTTATGTTTATATTTACATTTATGTTTATATTTACATTCACATTTATGTTTATATTTACATTTATGTTTATATTTACATTCACATTCACATTTATGTTCACATTTTGGGCATTTAGCAGATGCACTTACTCACTTTACTTTGCTTCTGTTCACAGAACAGCAAATGGCAAGACAGCACACTCCGGTGATTCTTATAAGGCTAGAAATGTCTTTCTTACTTAAATCAGATATGTCTACATACTGTTTTTTATATGTTCATCACAAGTCATGTTTTTTGTGTATGATAATGGCCACGTTCATACAAAAATACACACATGACATATAAGGGACTCAAGGTAATTTCCTATATAAATTTTATATTTTAACAGTGTGTCAAAGCATGTGTGTTACTTATTGTTTCATTAAAAAGTTGTACATGAATTTTATATGATTGTACCAAAATACATATATGATCCCTTCATACTACTTATATATTATTTTACAGCGGATTTAATATGTTATAAATGTTTTGATGATGAATGTTGAGTGTTTGATCTTGCATACATTTATGTTTTATACTATAGAACAAATTACTGCACTGGTTCCATATAAAATATATGATCAAATGCTACATTATGTACACACAGAGAATGTAGGCAGTATTTATTGGAAAGAGACAACTTATAACACTTGATAACCAATTTAAAAGTTGCTTCCATTTATGCCTGTTTGATGTTCTCACAATACTCCTAAAACAATAGGTTCCTCAATAAAAGCCAATTGCAATATTTTGACATTGTAATAACATGAAATTATAAACACTCTGCTTGTATTCATCTTAAAGCAGGGGTACTCAACTGGCGGACCGCGGTCCGGATCCGGACCCGAACGCGATCCTATCCGGACCCAATCTCATTCCTCATTAACTGGATACGGACCAAAAAAAAAACTGAGCATTTATTTCAGGGCTATTGAAAAAACACTCCGTCACGAGTGTTACGTTTGCCACCCCCGCTCAACAACTTACGTTCGCCACCCCCGCCGCACCGGACCTCAGGTCACAGGTATCTGCCAAAATTGGACCGCGGACAAATTTAGTTGAGTACCCCTGTCTTAAAGCATTAATGTTTCTTCAGGCTGCTCCATTTTTCTTCTCTTAGTTCTGTCAGTTTGGCATTGATTGTAGAGCTAATGGTTGAAGCAACAACATGTTCCTACGAGATGAAATTAAGAACAATGCTTACCTGTGGTCAACACTGGCACACCTGGACGCTATGTAAAATATCTCCTCAATATTTCATATTACACAGAGCTTAAAACATAATGTAGATTACATCCACTTTGATCCTGTACAGTGTTTGACTTTTAAATGTTAAATTGTGCTTCTTGGCAAATGTCTAACTTGTAAAACACTAGGTAATGATATTGACTCCTGTAGTTTAGTAGTAGTCTGACTCAATGGTGTCTTGAATTCTGGCCTATCTGTACTATTTCCTAGGACGTATTCTGTGATCAGAAGCAAAGCACTGGATAAGAGCGTCTGCTAAATACCCTAAATGTAAATGTAAATGTCTACTTTAAAACGTTACAAGAGCTATGCTTTGCTAACTGTTTTTAGCTAGATAGCCCAACTGTCAAGCTAGTTATCAAGCTAGCTCACTAGGTAAAGTAGCCAGCTAAGTATCGCCAACTGTAGACCTTGGCCGGTTTAAAAAGACAAAGAAAACCTATATAGGCAATTAAACCCACAACGTTAATTAATATAACTGCTGTAATCGAAACAAAGCTGCACGACGTATTTGAGATAGCTAACTAACGTAAATACAACGTTTATTTATATTTGTAATGACTAAGTAGTAGTAGACCAAGAGAAGTAACGGCGCGTGTCCAATCCCGCCAAAAAATTCCTCTCATCAGCAGATCGGCACGCGCTGTTCCCGCTCATCAAAATATCGCCGGTTCTCTCGTTCATTATTGGTAATACTTATAAATTTGAGCTAGCTAGCTACCTCTAGGGTCACCAACCTTTTTGAAACTGGGAGCTACTTCTTGGATAGCAATTATTGCGGAGGGCTACCAGATTAATACGCATCAATCGAACAAAGGTTGTTAAGTGGGGGTTGGAGGGCGGGGGTGGTTTAACAAAAGGTGTGCGTGTGCGAGTGTCAATTGCTAAGCGAGAAGACCGCTAGCAACCGCGGACAATCTATAATAGTAGCAAAAACATAAACGATGCAGCGCTTTGGTGCATGGCGCTATAGTGAGCTGTTTTTAAAACAAGCCCGCGGGCGACTTGTGACGTCCTCGCGGGCGACATGGTGCCCGCGGGCACCACGTTGGTGACCCCTTAACATAAATACCGCAACGTAAAATTTACTGCAATTCTAATAATACACAAGAAAAAAGAAATAAATATTCCATATATCACATTAACAAGAAAAGAAAAGAAAGTAAACAAAAGTAGCTTAATGTTTGAAACAAAGGTCACTGGTGCACATTATCCTACATGTTTGCCTACTTCATAGCTCAGTCAGGTGAATAGGTGGGGAGTCATACATGGATTGGCACCCTTTACATATTTTTTATTATCTGAACCTTCCAGATACAGATGACATTCAAATATAAACACATATATAAACACACTTTCTCAAATGTATGCAGGCCATATATGTCTAACAGGCCATATATTTTATATGAATTACATATGTATATATGACATGCATGTCACACAGTACAGACATTTAATACATACTTAGAATGCCATATATTGAATTTATAAGATTAAAGTAAAACTCATAAGACTATGATAAAAAAATATAAAAAACTTTTTCATATGGGGTACATCAGCACTAGACAGACATGCAGTCCCTTCAGGGAACCAGGTTGTTAACACGTTATTGGCTCATCTTGGTGATTTCACACAATATTTATACCAAGTAGATTGAGATTATGAGAAGTTTGTGGATGGTGTACTAATGAAGTTAAAGCTAATCTCTCAGGAAAATGATCACCTTAGCCATCCTGCACTGGGCAAATGAGATGCATTAAACAGATTTGTTAGAATTTTACAATCAGGAGACCATGTTGGTGACATTTGTCTTAGATTTTAGGTTTGATTTTTATAGATTTTGTTTTGTTCCATAAGTATTTTCATTGACTGAATTTTCAGATTTATTGCTTTGTAATGTAACAGTAACATTCAGACATCTATAATTATGTCTGGAATGATGAACAAGAAACATGTAGACATCAAAGAGTTACAAATAAAACACTTGCTCCTAAGAAAGACAGAGTCTTGGGGCGTCGTGGAAAGGGCCACATTGCTCCAGTGATAACTGGCTGATTGTTTGTGCACCTGCACAGTCGCCAGTGATTCTGTGTTTGTTGAGTGGTTTAGCTCAGCATGGTCCTGTGACAAACATCACCTTATACGAACCCACGTTCTGGTTCTGTGTGCTCATGGGGGGTGGGATGGGGGGGAGGGGGGTTGGGGGTAACAAACTCGTTTGTTTTAATAAAGACCGCTCAACTGCAGGTTGTAGGCTTGACGGGTGATTGTGCAACGTCTGGCAACGTGATCAGCGGAGGGAGGTGCCAGTCTGTCATTTGTCGGTGAGGCGGTGGGTGGAGGGAGGCGTGTCCGATGGAGCCGCGCTCTCTCGATAAATAGCGGCCCCCAGAGTGGTGTACGTGTGCTGACCTGCGGGCTGAGACGACAAGGAGCAATGATGCATGCGGTGGAGCTGTTCTGCGTGGCGTTCTGGTGCCTCTGCGCAGCTGTCTGGGCCTCCAGCAGCCGCGTGCCCTGCCGTGAGTGCCACCGCCGTCTACCCCAGCCCAGACGCCCACACCGCCACCCGCTCCGGGCTCAGTGCAATCCGGAGTCCTCTGACACTCTGGCTCTAAAATTTTAAGTCTATTTGAATGGTCAGAGAGTTCCAAATGAGAGCAGCTCAGCAGTAGTGTGGGGCCTTCATTGCTTTTTGATAAAACAGGACTGTAAATCAGCCCAATGTTGCAGTGACTGACACTCGAGTAATGTAGGAGTTACGCTGGATCTGTAATGTTGATACTGGTCTTTTCTCTTTCCCAGCATCACCATCTATGATCAGTGGGACAATGACTGTGGTACGTACGTACACGAATTAAAAGCATTTCACTACATCTGAAAGAAATGAATCACTAGAAGTGAGCATTTGAAAGTAATTTTGGCAATGTTTGTTTAAACTAGCTATTGCTAATTGCTAATTTTTTGAGTCGTTTGAGGTCGTTTGAGGTCTCAGTGTTGATGTTGAGCCTCTTCTGTCCTCAGAGGTCATCTGATGGTCATACTATTGCCACCGGCGAGTTCAACTATGATTCCACTGCGAAGAAGCTTCACTTTTTGGAGAAGAACGATGACTCAAACAAAACCTCCCACATAGACGTGCTCTTAAACTTTGAGGAGGTAACGTCGCCATCTTTTGGCAGATCAGGATTCTCTCACTCTTTTCTTCTTCCCTATTTTTCTGCTGATCAATTTTAAACTTGGAAAAAAACCATGTCTCTCTTTAAACCATGTCTCTCTCTCAAAATGTCATAAATATGAACTGTTTATCCCTTTCTCTACCCTCCCTCCCTTTCTCTCCCTCTTTTCCCTCTTTCTCTCCCTCCCTCTCTCTCTTCTCCCTCCACTCTCTCTCTCTCTCTCTCTTTCTCTCTCTCTCCCTCCCTCTCCCCCCCCCCCTCTCTCTCACAGGGTGTGTTCTATGAGCTGGACAGTAAGAATGAGAGCTGTAAGAAACAGACCCTAAAGTCCCGCAGGCACCCGATGGAGCTGCCGGCCGACGCGGCCCACGACAGTGAGATGTACCTGGGTAGCCTGACCGTGCCAGAGCAGGGCCTACGTCTGCGCGTCTGGACGGGCAAGCTGCCCGACCTCCACGGTGGGCACCTCCTCCGCCCCTCGGCCTGCTTTAGCTCTCACACTTTCTTTCTAAATCTCTCTCTCCTTTTCCCTAAACGAAGTCTTAGCTTTGAAAGGGCTTTGCTATAGACATCCTTGGGTCTTCTGACAGTTCTTTAAGAAGTAGGTTAAGTCGCATGTAAAAGAACGTACATCTTATTTATTATGGTCACTTAGTCACAACAGGTCCACATTCAGTGCCTGTATAATGTTTTTTTATTATTTGTTTTGTAGCCCAGTATACGATGCTGACTACGTCCTGTGGATGCCTCACTGTTTCCTGTTACTACCATAGTGATAAGACCAACCTGATCTTCAGGTGAGTGGATATATTGATCCTGCTAAATGCCGTAAATGTAAAAATATATTGATCCAAATAATACTTAATACTACAAATGATACTTAATCTTTCTTCATTCGAGCAGCTAGGATTCTTGATTTTGTAAGCACACACGTGATACCAGGATAGCTATAGCCCACTTTAGCTCTGAGATCTGCATTAGTGTAAAGAATGTCTGCTACTGTGAGTGTAGTTCGTGGGTGTTTAACCAAACCAGTACCGACAGCTCAGTTGTAATAAGTTTAAAGTCACCGGATACTACTACCATCGCATTCCTCCCCCAGTTTCTTGGACGTGGAGACGCACGTGGACGATGCGCACGTCTTCGTGCCTCCGGCCTACTGCGCCGACGCCGTTTTGGAGGAGTCGAGCGACGACCACAGCTTCTTTGACCTGTTCCACGACTGAAGCGTTTTAAACCCCCTGATCACTAACAGGACACCCGGGATGGCGGCATGCAGAGAATTAAAAAATTCCTTTCCGAAATTAAGTTTTACTCAATCCACTTTTTTTTTCTTTACTGTACGAGCAAATCTGTTATTATGTAGCACGGTCACGTCTCTCTGTGGAGTAACAGTATTGTTCGGTCTTTTCGGTCGCTCTGTTCCTTTTGTTTTCTTATGAATTCAATAAATGCTGAATAATTCACACAGAAAACACTGGCGCTTGTTTGTAAAGCACTTTATCACTCTTTCCGGTTAGATTGTCCTCCCTCTAAATTGTCTCCTCATATCTGTTGTCACAAAAATAACACAGAGCTGTGTTGAGACACAAGCCCCATTTCTAAAGCCCCTTTCCACGCGATTGGCTAGACGTTCAGAACCCTGCCACCGGGACCGGGACACTATTACACTTTACACGGGACCGGTAACCGGGACATGTTATCCTAACCATGGCTATAGCGCACGTTGCAACGGAATATGTGTTTTCAGATTTTTTACTGAAGGAACCGAATGAGTCGATATACAAAGGGGTGCGCTGTGAACTGGGCGCGGATAAACTGGTCACTTTTATCGCGGTGGGACTTCCTCTGTTATTTATTTCTCTAGCCTTTGCCCAAGAAGTGTCAGTGGGTGAGTGGACATCGTTATTCCAGCTTTATTCACTCCATAATTAATGGGGACATCATGACAAGTGAATTTATCTGCACCATAAACGTTTCTGTCCATTCATTTCGCCTGTTGGGACAGCCGGTAAAACATGACAGGGCACTTTGTAACGGTTTGGCCAGCAAGCACATGAAGAAAATATGTGTAATTATGTTTAAGTGAGATCTGCTTATGGGCTTCTAATGCATTTAATTTTAGAAACTGTAGGGATTTGATAATCGCAGGGATTCCGATAGGGGATTTATATAGTCTCGTTTCACTTCTATTGTTCAACTGAAATCGCTCGAAATCGTTAGTCACAAATTGCCCAACAAGAATTTTCGATGACACCTCCGTATATTCCTTAATACGCATTTTGGCTGATTACGATACGAATCCTACCGACTGCAGACTCTTTGACCACCTTTGTCACTACTGATGAACAAAGGGACCACCCGCGTACCGGCGCGAGCGCGCCTCCCGGTAGAGATCAGCTAGTAACGGGATGCTTTGCGCGTGCACGATTCAAATAGCATGATCTCATAAACCGAGTACTACGGACATCCCGACAGATTCCCCTACCGCTGTCGTTATTTAAAGAGCAGACGGGTTTTAAAACATAACAGGCCACGGACACGAACATGGAACTATTGCCCAAACCTGCCACCCATAATAATCCAGAAGAGTTATTTGTAGAAGATCGTAGCAGACGGAACGGAGAGAGACGTGCGCTTTAACATTAATAACGACACGCGGTTTGTCTCAGCATCTCTCGTCAGCCATCGGTACCTTCAGCATCCTTCAAACGAGAACCTTCCTGTAGGGGACACGGTCGCTCATTCGCTGCAGTACACGTGATTACATGGCGTTTAATTTTCACGCTAAATAAACATTCAATAAACAATAAACATTCCCTATATACAGAATATCATTGACTTATAGTAAAACAGTTTTAAAACAGTTTAATAGACATACGAATCTACGTGAGGGTCTGCGTTTTAGAAGTGTTGTTTGGGTGTGTGTCACGCTACAGCTCCGGACTCCTCCCCTTGGGCGTGTGTTCATGCTGTCTACGTCGGGTTATCTCCGTGGGTGTGGTTGTGTGTGTGTGTGTGTGTTCATTGGTCTCACCTGTGGCTTGTCTCGGGCTCACTCGGGGCTATTTAATGTGCGCAGCATTGTAGTGTGTTTCTTTGTTATGTCTGCGCTACATCACCCTATATTACAATTTTTCTCGATTGGTTTGGCTCATTTCTTGAAACCGAGATGACATTCTCAAAACAACATGGACAAGTCTGGTAACCCCTTGGCAATTGTTCACAACAGAATAGCATTTCTCAAATTGCAAATGTCTTTGTACATGTCTCAAATATCTCAATGCATCTTTGCAAATGATTTAGTACAAGTAGCCTACAGTTAGCATACATTTAGTACAATTTCCTAGTAATTTGATCATGGTGATTTAAACTGATTAGCTGATTTTCAGTCAAATGGCTGTTCTCTCCAAAATATGTCATACATATTTCATTGTATAAGCCATTGCATGCACAACAATCTGTTCAATTGTCAAAATTAGTCAAGCGCATTATACCACGAATACCATATATCAACCTTTTGAAACATTTGGTAAATTCATGACTATAATTGAACATCTGAAACTAGAACTTTTCTAATGAAGGAGGACATTCACACATCTCAGATAACCAATCAGATAGATACTTGACAGGTGTTCTCCATGCTTGTGAATGCTATCAATCATGTAGGCCTGTACATAGAGAGCTTGACTAGGACCAATACAATTTCTGAACATGAAGGCAACTTCCTGCTTGAGGAAGAGGAGGAGTGAGGGTACGTGGTGGTGGGACAGGGGGAAGAAGAAGATGAGGAAGAGGAGGAGTGAGAGTACGTGGTGGTGGGACAGGGGGAAGAAGAAGATGAGGAAGAGGAGGAGTGAGGGTACGTGGTGGTGGGACAGGGGGAAAAGACAGAGGAGCACGAGCACACTGCGTTGTCCCAGAGGAAATTCAGGTGACGCTCATTGATGTACTGTAAACCATCGCCTCACAATGGCAGAGGCAGGTCAACAAGTTCAATCCAAAGTGCCTCTGTCTACCGTCTCCATCATTATTGGCCAACGGGCCACATTGGGTGTACCAGGCCAGCGAGGGGGCAATCTGACTGTGTGCTGCCATTTCTGAGAATGGTGTGGCCACCCACATCCCCAGTCTTGGCCCATACAATACAGAGAAGCTCCTATTTTTCCTGGATCGCCTTTACATCAATTTGATCCCTGAAAATTAGAGAGGTCTCGTAGGGCCTCACCTACCACACCACATCATTGTATGGGACAATGTGAATTTCTACCTTGGGCTCCAAGAATGCTGATGGAGTTTCTCCCCCCTCACTCTCCTTTCCTCAATCCCATCAGTTTTTTTTCCACTTGGAGATGGAGAGTGTATGACCATCATCTTCAAGACCACAGATCCTTGCTCCACATCATGGAAGCTGCACGTGAAGCATTACAGTGAATCACATTACATTACATTACATTACAGTGAATCACATTACATTACATTACAGTGAATCACATTACATTACATTACATTGAATCACATTACATTACATTACATTACAGTGAATCACATTACATTACATTACAGTGAATCACATTACATTACATTACATTACAGTGAATCACATTACATTACATTACATTACATTACAGTGAATCACATTACATTACATTACAGTGAATCACATTACATTACATTACATTACAGTGAATCACATTACATTACATTACATTACATTACATTACATTACAGTGAATCACATTACATTACATTACATTACAGGGAATCAGTGTAGGGGGCGGTTGAGACATGCACACTGTTTCTACCCTCGCTGCATTGCAAAGGAGATTATGCGTTGTGAGGTGGATGGAAATCTGTGGCCAGACAGAGAGCAGTTGTGCTGAACCATCCAGGTTATTTTGATAAAAGCACCACATGCTTGATGATGTCCACTCTGTTTTGAGAAATGGGCCAAAGTAGTTGCTTGCCAAGAGCTGCATAGTGTCTGCTTCACAAACTGCCTTGACATCGTTGCAAAGCTGAAACATGTTTTCAAAAGGAAAATGTCAACAAAAATCACTAGTTGTAGCGAGTGTGATTTATGCTTTATTTGCCATTTTATGGTTAAAAGCTCCTGTGAGCCGTGAAATACCCTCACTTCAGATAAAGTATTATTACTTAATTAACAAATAATTTAAATGACAAAGCTAATTAATTATTATGTGTGTGTGTGTGTGTGTGTGTGTGTGTGTACTGACAGACAGGCTGTGTCTCCCACAGCGCATAAGGAAGGTTTTCAGATAATTCCAGGTTTTCCACATTCAGACACTCATCAGACAACATCCATCTCAAAACAGAAACTTGTCAATCTACACACAAAGCTCTATAATGACAAAGCAAAAACTGGGGTTTTTGAATGTTTGTAAATGCATAAAAAATGAAACACATTCTATTGCAAAAGTGTTCAGGCCTCTTACTGTAATTGGTACTTAGTTTAATTGCCCTTGGCAGTAGTGACAACCTCATGAATTATCCAGAACTTTCTCTCCTCTTCATTCAAGCTCAGCCAGTGGTGGGGAGTGTTGTTCACAGTGCTCTGTGTTTGTAGGGTGGGGAGTGTTGTTCACAGCCGTCTGTGTTTGACTGTAGGGTGAGGAGTGTTGTTCACAGCCGTCTGTGTTTGACTGTAGGGTGGGGAGTGTTGTTCACAGCCGTCTGTGTTTGACTGTAGGGTGAGGAGTGTTGTTCACAGCCGTCTGTGTTTGACTGTAGGGTGGGGAGTGTTGTTCACAGCCATCTGTGTTTGAGTGTAGGGTGAGGAGTGTTGTTCACAGCCGTCTGTGTTTGAGTGTAGGGTGAGAATTGATGTTCACAGCCCTCTGTGTTTGAGTGTAGGGTGAGAATTGATGTTCACAGCCCTCTGTGTTTGACTGTAGGGTGAGGAGTGTTGTTCACAGCCCTCTGTGTTGTTCACAGTCATCCCAAAGACTCTCCCAGCCCCCCTGGAAGAAAACGTCCCCATGCATGATACCATCACCATGTTTGACTCTAGGGTTGCTGTTGATTCTCACACCACTGTGTTTGACTGTAGTGCTGGTGTTGATGAGGTGACGCTTACAGCTTTCTGCACTGCTGTCAGGTACCCAGATCAGCTGTTTCCCGCCCAGCAACTTCACCTTGCGGCAGGCTGCTTACACAGACTCCTTCTGCTGGGTCGCCGTGGAGAGCCAGTCTACAGAGAATGGCTCCCCCTTGTGGCTACACAAGGTAATGCTATTGGGGGTTTTTGTACTTAAAATGTAAATGTGCTATATTTTGTCAATTGTGATTTTTACACCGCAATCAAAATTTGTTCTCCGCTTTTAACCCATCTGTGCAGTCAGAACACACACACACACACTAGTGATTACTAGGGGGCTGTGGATCACACGTGCCCAGAGCGGTGGGCAGCCCTAGCCCGGCGCCCGGGGAGCAGTTGGGGTTAGGTGCCTTGCTCAAGGGCACCTCAGTCATGGCCTCAGGTCTGGGAATCGAACCCACGACCCTCCGGTCACAAGACCAGTTCCACCACAGGACCATGACTGCCCCATTAAGTTGAAAAGTGTAGCATATGGTATAACGTACACACATTAAAACTATCTCACTCTTCCTCATTCCCTTCCTCCACCTCTCATTCCCTCTGTACTCCTCTGTCTCTCCCCTTCTTTCTCTCACTCCTTCTTCCTTTCACTTTTATTTCACTCTCCCCATCTTTTTTTCACCATCTCCCTTTCTTTGTCTTCTCTTCAATCTTTTTTTCTCTCTCTGTCTTTCTTTCCCTCTCTCCCCTTCCTCTCTCTTTCTCCCTCCCTCTCTCTCCCTCTTTCACTCCCTCTACCTCTCCTCGTTTGTCTCTCCCTTCTTCTCTCTCTCACCCTCTCTCTCTCCTCTTCCTTTCTCCCTCCCTACCTCTCTTTCTCTCTCCCCTCCCTATCTCTCCCTCCCTATCTCTCCCTCCCTCTCCCTATTCTCCTCTTCCTCTCTCCCTCTCCCTTCCTTCTCTCTCTCCCACTCTCTCTCTCTCCCTCTTTCTCTCTTCATCTCTCCCTCCCACCCTCTCTCTCCCTCCCCATCTATCTCTCCTTCCCTCTCTCTCCAGTTCTTCCCCTATGTCCTCCTCTTTCTGTCTATCCTGGTCTACTCTCCCTCTCTCTTCTGGCGTTTCACCGCTGTGCCCCTGCTCTCCTCTGACCTGGGCTTCATCATGGAGGAGCTGGATCGCTGCTACAACCGCGCCATCCGCCAGGCCAAGGGCCCGGCCTCCTCCACCCGCAGCGCCCCGGACGTCCCAGACGACCCCCACAGGTACCGCACAGGTTCACTTCCCCACACACCACACCAAGAGACCTGTGAGTGTGTGTGTGTGTGTGTGGCTCTCAGTGTGAGGAGGTTTGGAGTGCAGGCACTGCTGTCTGCTCAGGATTTAATGTCTGGTCTTTGTTTTAAAACAGAGTGGGAAAAGTGTGACAGGGACCCCTGGTTCCCTTTACCACAGTGTGATGGTTTGAACACACTATACTGTGTGTGTGTGTTTGTGTATACGTGTGTGTGTGTGTGTGTGTGTGTGTATACGTGTGTGTGTATGTTTGTGTATACGTGTGTGTGTGTGTGTGTGTATATGTTTGTGTATACGTGTGTGTGCATGTGTGTGGCAGTGGTCTGGAGGTGGTGGAGAGCTGCTCTCAGCGCCCCCTGGTGGAGCAGTACCTGTGGAGTAAGCGTGGTGTGTGGACACTGGCATTGAACTACCTGCTGTGTCGCTCTCTTACTCTGCTCACACTACTGCTGGCCTGCGTCTACCTCACCTACTACATCTGCAGGGTGTCGCCTTGCGACCAGTTCTCCTGCGTCCTGCTCACAGGTGGGACTGCGCGTGTGTGTGTACATGTATGTATATGTGTGTGTGTGTGTGTATGAGTGTGTATGTGTGTGTTCAGGTACTCTCCTGAATGACAGTGCTCCTGTTGTGTGAGTGTGTGTTCAGGTACTCTCCTGAATGACAGTGCTCCTGTTGTGTGTGTGTGTGTGTGTGTGTGTGTGTTCAGCAGTGATGTCAGTAACGCGTTACTTAGTAACGCGTTACTCTAATCTTACCACTTTTTTCGGTAACGAGTAATATAACGCGCTACTATTTCCAGTCCAGTAATCAGATTAAAGTTACTTATCCAAATAACTGTGCGTTACTATTTATATTTTCCCTAGTAAAATATATAGTTTTGCTTTCTTCTTGGCTCAGTTCTACTTTTGCGTCTGACCGTAGTGCTCGACTCCGCACGCTGCGCGCGACCCTGTGAGAGCGCGAGCACGTTTTACAAGTCATTCTGTGCAGTGTCCTCCCGTAACGATATGTGGTAGTATAAATAAACACCCCTCAAAAACAGGGGAAGGAACATTTACCTGAAGAATTTTAATGTTGCTTTGTGTTCCACGTTTGAAAAGTGCTGGAATTTTGACTAACGTCGCCTACTTTAAAATGCTTGAAGTTGTAATGGTATTTCATTTCACAAGCTGTCTGACTGAACTGGGGTGGGTTTCCCGAAACGTTCGTAGCGCTAAGTACTTCTTAACCTCGTACGTTTCATACGAGGTTACGAAGTACTTGGCGCTACGAACGTTTCGGGAAACCCACCCCAGTTCGCTTGTATTACGTTTACAAATAAATGTACAAATAATACCGCGCAGCTACACAAACGTAATGTCAGGAGATACTGTAGCGACTCCTACTCCTCAGGCGAGTCTTGCCCTTTAAGTGTCACTGGGGGGGCGGAGCCTGCGCGCGCCAGGGTTGCGTTATCAATAAAGTTTCCCTCCTCGGGATTTTTGGAAGCAGTTTCTGCCTCGGTTACAGAACCTGCTTCAATACATTGTTACTGTTAAAAATGCACTTCCAATAAAGTGAGTATTGGAAAAATTTATTTTGCTGCTGAATGTAACTACTAAAGTAACTTGTAATCTAACGTAGTTACTTTTAAAATCAAGTAATATGTAACGTAACTAAGTTACTTTTAAAAGGAGTAATCAGTAATCGGATTACTTTCTCAAGGTAACTTAGCCATCACTGGTGTTCAGGTACTCTCCTGAATGACAGTGCTCCTGTTGTGTGTGTGTGTGTGTGTGTGTTCAGGTACTCTCCTGAATAACAGTGCTCCTGTTGTGTGTGTTTGTGTGTGTATGTGTGTGCATGTATGTATGTATGTATATATGTGTATAAATATATATATATACGTGTGTGTGTTCAGGTACTCTCCTGAATGACAGTGCTCCTGTTGTGTGTGTGTGTGTGTGTGTGTGTTCAGGTACTCTCCTGAATGACAGTGCTCCTGTTGTGTGTGTGTGTGTGTGTTCAGGTACTCTCCTGAATGACAGTGCTCCTGTTGTGTGTGTGTGTGTGTGTTCAGGTACTCTCCTGAATGACAGTGCTCCTGTTGCGTGTGCGTATGTGTGTGTGTGTCCTATGTTCAGGTACTCTCCTGAATGACAGTGCTCCTGTTGTGTGTGTTTGTGTGTGCATGTATGTATGTATGTATGTATGTATATATGTGTATAAATATATATATATATATATATATATATATATATATATATATATATATATATATATATATATATATATATATATATACGTGTGTGTGTGTGTGTGTTCAGGTACTCTCCTGAATGACAGTGCTCCTGTTGCATGTGTGTGTGTGTTCAGGTACTCTCCTGAATGACAGTGCTCCTGTTGTGTGTGTGTGTGTTCAGGTACTCTCCTGAATGACAGTGCTCCTGTTGCGTGTGTGTGTGTTCAGGTACTCTCCTGAATGACAGTGCTCCTGTTGTGTGTGTGTGTGTGTGTGTGTGTGTGTGTGTGTTCAGGTCCTTTCCTGAATAACAGTGCTCCTGTTGTGTGTGTTTGTGTGTGTATGTGTGTGCATGTATGTATGTATGTATATATGTCTATAAATATATATATATACGTGTGTGTGTTCAGGTACTCTCCTGAATGACAGTGCTCCTGTTGTGTGTGTGTGTGTGTTCAGGTACTCTCCTGAATGACAGTGCTCCTGTTGTGTGTGTGTGTGTGTGTGTGTTCAGGTACTCTCCTGAATGACAGTGCTCCTGTTGTGTGTGTGTGTGCGTGTGTGTGTGTTCGTGTTCAGGTACTCTCCTGAATGACAGTGCTCCTGTTGTGTGTGTGTGCGTGTGTGTGTGTGTCCTATGTTTAAGTACTCTCCTGAATGACAGTGCTCCTGTTGTGTGTGTGTGTGTGCGTGTGTGTGTGTTCGTGTTCAGGTACTCTCCTGAATGACAGTGCTCCTGTTGTGTGTGTGTGCGTGTGTGTGTGTGTGTGTGTGTGTGTGTTCAGGTACTCTCCTGAATGACAGTGCTCCTGTTGTGTGTGTGTGCGTGTGTGTGTGTGTGTGTGTGTTCAGGTACTCTCCTGAATGACAGTGCTCCTGTTGTGTGTGTGTGCGTGTGTGTGTGTGTCCTATGTTTAAGTACTCTCCTGAATGACAGTGCTCCTGTTGTGTGTGTGTGTGTGTGTGTGTGTGTGTTCAGGTACTCTCCTGAATGACAGTGCTCCTGTTGCGTGTGTGTGTGTTCAGGTACTCTCCTGAATGACAGTGCTCCTGTTGTGTGTGTGTGTGTGTGTGTGTGTGTGTGTGTGTGTGTTCAGGTCCTTTCCTGAATAACAGTGCTCCTGTTGTGTGTGTTTGTGTGTGTATGTGTGTGCATGTATGTATGTATGTATATATGTCTATAAATATATATATATACGTGTGTGTGTTCAGGTACTCTCCTGAATGACAGTGCTCCTGTTGTGTGTGTGTGTGTGTTCAGGTACTCTCCTGAATGACAGTGCTCCTGTTGTGTGTGTGTGTGTGTGTGTTCAGGTACTCTCCTGAATGACAGTGCTCCTGTTGTGTGTGTGTGTGCGTGTGTTCGTGTTCAGGTACTCTCCTGAATGACAGTGCTCCTGTTGTGTGTGTGTGCGTGTGTGTGTGTGTCCTATGTTTAAGTACTCTCCTGAATGACAGTGCTCCTGTTGTGTGTGTGTGTGCGTGTGTGTGTGTTCGTGTTCAGGTACTCTCCTGAATGACAGTGCTCCTGTTGTGTGTGTGTGCGTGTGTGTGTGTGTGTGTGTGTGTGTGTGTGTGTGTTCAGGCACTCTCCTGAATGACAGTGCTCCTGTTGTGTGCGTGTGTGTGTGTGTGTGTGTGTGTGTGTGTGTGTGTTCAGGTACTCTCCTGAATGACAGTGCTCCTGTTGTGTGTGTGTGCGTGTGTGTGTGTGTGTGTGTGTGTGTGTGTGTTCAGGTCCTCTCCTGAATGACAGTGCTCCTGTTGTGTGTGTGTGCGTGTGTGTGTGTGTGTGTGTGTTCAGGTACTCTCCTGAATGACAGTGCTCCTGTTGCGTGTGTGTGTGTTCAGGTACTCTCCTGAATGACAGTGCTCCTGTTGCGTGTGCGTATGTGTGTGTGTGTCCTATGTTCAGGTACTCTCCTGAATGACAGTGCTCCTGTTGTGTGTGTTTGTGTGTGCATGTATGTATGTATGTATGTATGTATATATGTGTATAAATATATATATATATATATATATATATATATATATATATATATATATATATATATATATATATATATATATATATACGTGTGTGTGTGTGTGTGTTCAGGTACTCTCCTGAATGACAGTGCTCCTGTTGCATGTGTGTGTGTGTTCAGGTACTCTCCTGAATGACAGTGCTCCTGTTGTGTGTGTGTGTGTTCAGGTACTCTCCTGAATGACAGTGCTCCTGTTGCGTGTGTGTGTGTTCAGGTACTCTCCTGAATGACAGTGCTCCTGTTGTGTGTGTGTGTGTGTGTGTGTGTGTGTGTGTGTGTTCAGGTCCTTTCCTGAATAACAGTGCTCCTGTTGTGTGTGTTTGTGTGTGTATGTGTGTGCATGTATGTATGTATGTATATATGTCTATAAATATATATATATATACGTGTGTGTGTTCAGGTACTCTCCTGAATGACAGTGCTCCTGTTGTGTGTGTGTGTGTGTTCAGGTACTCTCCTGAATGACAGTGCTCCTGTTGTGTGTGTGTGTGTGTTCAGGTACTCTCCTGAATGACAGTGCTCCTGTTGTGTGTGTGTGTGCGTGTGTGTGTGTTCGTGTTCAGGTACTCTCCTGAATGACAGTGCTCCTGTTGTGTGTGTGTGCGTGTGTGTGTGTGTCCTATGTTTAAGTACTCTCCTGAATGACAGTGCTCCTGTTGTGTGTGTGTGTGTGCGTGTGTGTGTGTTCGTGTTCAGGTACTCTCCTGAATGACAGTGCTCCTGTTGTGTGTGTGTGCGTGTGTGTGTGTGTGTGTGTGTTCAGGTACTCTCCTGAATGACAGTGCTCCTGTTGTGTGTGTGTGCGTGCGTGTGTGTGTGTGTGTGTGTTCAGGTACTCTCCTGAATGACAGTGCTCCTGTTGTGTGTGTGTGCGTGTGTGTGTGTGTCCTATGTTTAAGTACTCTCCTGAATGACAGTGCTCCTGTTGTGTGTGTGTGTGTGTGTGTGTGTGTGTGTGTTCAGGTACTCTCCTGAATGACAGTGCTCCTGTTGCGTGTGTGTGTGTTCAGGTACTCTCCTGAATGACAGTGCTCCTGTTGTGTGTGTGTGTGTGTGTGTGTGTGTGTGTGTGTGTGTGTGTGTTCAGGTCCTTTCCTGAATAACAGTGCTCCTGTTGTGTGTGTTTGTGTGTGTATGTGTGTGCATGTATGTATGTATGTATATATGTCTATAAATATATATATATACGTGTGTGTGTTCAGGTACTCTCCTGAATGACAGTGCTCCTGTTGTGTGTGTGTGTGTTCAGGTACTCTCCTGAATGACAGTGCTCCTGTTGTGTGTGTGTGTGTGTGTGTTCAGGTACTCTCCTGAATGACAGTGCTCCTGTTGTGTGTGTGTGTGCGTGTGTGTGTGTTCGTGTTCAGGTACTCTCCTGAATGACAGTGCTCCTGTTGTGTGTGTGTGCGTGTGTGTGTGTGTCCTATGTTTAAGTACTCTCCTGAATGACAGTGCTCCTGTTGTGTGTGTGTGTGCGTGTGTGTGTGTTCGTGTTCAGGTACTCTCCTGAATGACAGTGCTCCTGTTGTGTGTGTGTGCGTGTGTGTGTGTGTGTGTGTGTGTGTTCAGGTACTCTCCTGAATGACAGTGCTCCTGTTGTGTGTGTGTGCGTGTGTGTGTGTGTGTGTGTGTGTGTGTGTGTGTGTGTTCAGGTACTCTCCTGAATGACAGTGCTCCTGTTGTGTGTGTGTGCGTGTGTGTGTGTGTGTGTGTGTGTTCAGGTCCTCTCCTGAATGACAGTGCTCCTGTTGTGTGTGTGTGCGTGTGTGTGTGTGTGTGTGTGTGTGTGTGTGTGTGTGTGTGTGTGTGTGTGTGTGTGTGTTCAGGTCCTCTCCTGAATGACAGTGCTCCTGTTGTGTGTGTGTGTGCGTGTGTGTGTGTGTGTGTGTGTGTGTGTGTGTGTGTTCGTGTTCAGGTCCTCTCCTGAATGACAGTGCTCCTGTTGTACACTGTAAGTTGGTGGCTGTGGGCGTGTTCCGCCTGCTCAGCTGCATTAATGTGGGCGTGTACCTGCTGTTGATCCCCGTGGTGATATACTCCGCCCTGCTGCCTGGCCGTCACCACAAGGAAATCCGTTTGCTCCGCCCATACCGGCTCCTGCCCACGTTTGGCCACGCCCAGGGTCTGCAGTCAGCTACCCATCGCTATGATGACCTGAGTATCTATTTACTCTTTCTGGAGGAGAACCTGATTGAGCTGAAGAGCTACAAGTGTCTGCAGGTGTGTGTGTGTGTATGTGTGTGAGAGTGTGTTCACGTGTGTGTATGAGAGTGTGTTTGCGTGCGTGTGTGAATGTGTGTGTGTGAGAGAGAGAGTAAGTTTTCTAAAATTACTTTTAATGGTCATTTCCAGGTATTAGAGTTACTGACAGAAGGAGAGAGTAAAAATGTGGACATGACCTGTCTCCTGAGGACCCTTGGACAAGTGAAGACTGATCTGGTGGACAGAAAACTATCTCCCATCATAGAGGGCATTAGCCAATCAGCTCAAGAGAAGGAAGAAGCCAGGTCTCCTCTGTTCAAGGGTACGTGTGGCAGGGATGATGTCACGACTGATAAATGTCCAACCTTAAATATCTCAGTGTGGTCAGGACTCTCTGTAGTCCTCAGTGTGGTCAGGACTCTCTGTAGTCCTCAGTGTGTTCAGGACTCCCTGTAGTCCTCAGTGTGTTCAGGACTCCCTGTAATCCTCAGTGTGGTCAGGACTCCCTGTAGTCCTCAGTGTGGTCAGGACTCCCTGTAGTCCTCAGTGTGGTCAGGACTCCCTGTAGTTCTCAGTGTGGTCAGGACTCCCTGTAGTTCTCAGTGTGGTCAGGACTCCCTGTAGTTCTCAGTGTGGTCAGGACTCCCTGTAGTCCTCAGTGTGGTCAGGACTCCCTGTAGTCCTCAGTGTGGTCAGGACTCCCTGTAGTCCTCAGTGTGGTCAGGACTCCCTGTAGTTCTCGGTGTGGTCAGGACTCCCTGTAGTTCTCAGTGTGGTCAGGACTCCCTGTAGTCCTCGGTGTGGTCAGGACTCCCTGTAGTCCTCGGTGTGGTCAGGACTCCCTGTAGTCCTCAGTGTGGTCAGGACTCCCTGTAGTTCTCACAGGTTATGAGTTCAAAGCCCAGCAGAGAGCTTAGTGCATCTTGTACCTTTACTTAAGGAAAGCAGTGTAATCACTTCAGAAAACAGTGTAATTTCACTTCAGAATTATTTTACATTGATATTAATAATGATATTGATATTATATTAGTATATTTAAGAATATTAATATTAGATAAATAATGTTATTTGCTGTTTTGCTATTGTTCGCATCCATTTTTAATATTTCTAGTGTTAGCGTTATATAATTATATATAATCAGAACGATTTCTACGCTGATATTGACAACGTTGAAAGTAATGTTTATGAATGTCCCTATAGTGTCTTACACACATTTACAGACACAAATATGTGTAAGACTTTGCAGTGTGCACATCATGGCCTTGTGTGATTTTGTCTTCTAGATGTCTCCACTGAGACACTGCAGGATGGACTAGAGAAAGAGGCCCAGGGCGGCTGTAGGAAGGACGTGAGACAGAGAGTGTCCTGAAGTTCACTGACGTGAGACAGAGAGTGTCCTGAAGTTCACTGACCAATTACCCCCCCCCCCCCCCATCCTTTTAAAACCCTGAAGAGCCATGTAATTGTGCTTGGATGTGTTACATTAATATGAGAATGTAAATATAACATTGACAGAATCAGAATGAGATTCGCCTTTATTGTCAATATCATTTGCATTACAATGAAATTGGATTTGCTACTCCAAGGTGCTTTGTTATGTAAAACGAAATAAAATAAAAAATTAACTAAACTAAAATAAATAGATAATTTAAAATGTCATAAAACTGTATAGACTACAAAGATTAATTCTTTAGTTATTGCTACATGAGAAATGTTCGGAATATTGCACATAAGGGGGTTAGCAGAGAAATAAATCACATGGTATTGGACATGGAAATATTAACGGTAGGTATATGGAGTCTGGAGGATCATATCAGAGCATTTACTATTTCCCCATGAAGGATTGTGTCACTCTAAAAGAAGGATAACATTAGATGAATGGCTTGTTAACATATTTACATGCACTCATGTTTGACAGCAAAACTATTCACAACAAGGTGGATGCAATTTGGTTCAATGCAACTGTATAAATCGAGGCCGATATGCCTTTTTTAAACAATTAGATGTCCGCCGTTTTACATATGATGTGGCATATGACTTCATACTACCACAGTTAAAGAGCGTTATTCTTTCCATATTTTCTGTTTTATTTTTTCGCAACATTTACCTCGTTTGGTCATGGATTTAGAATCAGCATCAAGACATCATCAAGGATTAACAGTTACAATAACCATTAACCTCAATTTAGCTTTAATAATCCCAAAGCTAGATATATTTATATTTTCAAGGGTTAGGGCATAATTTGCATTTCACTAGCATCACTGACAAGGATGAGGTGAATCCCCCATCATAACAGCATGACAATTAGGCAACCAAGATTTAAAATGAACTAAAACAGAATTAACATAAAATAATTCGACCTACAAACCATTTCTAAACCAAATAAAGGTGGTCAAGTCAAGGTCAAGAGCGAGCGCGCTAAACCGCACAATTCTTGTTTCTCTGCTCTCGCTGTCACTGTTTTTGCTCGGTTTACTTGATTTTGCGTGTTTAGTGTGTCTGACTTGCTCGATTTAACCTTATATTTTTGCTCTCATGTTAAAGACAGACAGTAATCTCACTCCATAGACATGCCCACTTCAGCCCACAGTGGAGCTCCTTAAAGTCCTTCAATGATGGAGGGACCTCAATAGAGGAGTGATCTAGTTGTTCTGATGCACCCAAAAGACTTCAGAAACCAAAGGTGTATACGAAGGTGACCTGAAAGAATGAAAACAGGATTTGAATGGCTTGGTTGTTGTTAGTAATGTGGGTCTAAGAGCCAGTAGATCACTTGGATGGGATCACACAGTGTGTTTCACTGCTACTATATTTTGAATTTTACAGTTTAGCTTATAGGACTAGGAAGTACAATCCCTTACATTATCAGCACTTGATGAGGGGTTAGGGCTAGAGGGGTAACCGCGTCACAGGGGTCTTCAGGTGGGCACCCTCCTTCTTTGGTGTTTCGTTGAAAGGCCCACGACACCTCCAGAGGGTTCAACGGCAACATCTGGCGTCTCAGATTTGCCCCCTCTGCGGTCATCTTGCAGCCACTCCTGATAGTGACTTGACAGCTTGTTGGAAGGCTTGTCCTTTCACTCCCATTACCGTAAGCAGCTTGGTTGTAGATGTGGCAACAAACTCTACAGCCAACCTCAACAGGAAGCACCCGGGCACGCCACCCACGTTGTTCGGCGTCTGCTGTTAAGTCAGAGTACTTCAGTCGTTTCTGCTCATATGCTTCACCAACTGCACCTTCCCAGGGTACAGTTAGCTCCACAATGGAAACAGACTTCTGTGAGGTTGACCATAAGACCAGATCTAGCCTGAGATTAGCTGTAACAATCTCAGGTGGGAATATAAGTCTCTGGTCCAAGTCAACCTGCGTTCTCCAATCCTGGGCACAGTCTAAGAGGGTTGGTGGTTCCCTATTCGCTGCAGGTTTTGCTGGGAGTTGTCCTGCTCTTACAAATGTTGTGGTGAATATACGTCCAGACACTGACGAAGGGAGGATGTTGGTGCTGGTTCTCCTTCTTTCCAAAGTGATGGCCAGGTGTCGTAGCACCTGGTTGTGTCTCCAGGTATAGCGGCCCTGGGCTAAGCTGGTTTTACAGCCAGATCTAAATTGCTCATTTAAATCATTCAGACTGTTTCGCTCTGACAGATGTGTCAGATGTGACAACCTCTGCTTTTGATACTCTGATCATATCAGCTTCATTACATTGACAGTAAGATTGTGCTCTGCAGCCACAATCTCTCCATATCAGTCAGCATAGCAGAGGCACCTTCACTAAAGGTAGAAATGGCCATACCTGCTGCCTCAATCCTGCATTTACCAATACAATTAAATGTACAGGATATCACTACCTGTTCATCTCCTCATGTTTAATTGGTGCATTTATTTTTTACTTTTACATAAGAAACACATAGCTACCTATTTTATAAAACTTTTATTCATAAAACATTGTATTAATTCACTTTTATTCATAATTTGTATTAAACTTAAAGTTTTGGCCATTCTGCCACTAAAGAAAAAAATATGTAGGGTAAAAGTAAAACTGACAACTAATAACACATTATTGGTACATAACAGGGCACTTTATTAGTCTGTGGATCAGCTTCTTGTCTCCATACCTGTATTATTTTTGTAAACCTGCATGTCCCAACCCTAACTCGTGTGCTAAGAGCACCATCCGCATGTTCACTTCAAATGCCACATCTTCCCTGGTTACACCTTGAAGACGCGTAGATGTATATACAGTTTTGCGGTACCCATCTCTTTCACACATACTGCACTCTAAAAACAAACTGCTGCAAAATCCGTGGTCTGATATTAATTGTAAGCCCCGTACCTACACAATTAGGACAAATTAATCCACTAATTAGTTCAAACGCGCTTAGCTGTCCGACCCGCTATCTAAAGTCCACTTATTTCCGAAGGACAGCTGACGCTTCGATGCGCTGCGCGTAAGCATTTCATTATCTAATAGATTTTTGCAAGTTTCACCTTGCTTCTTCTCGCAAGTGACAATTGTTGTCTTTTCTGAGAAGCTGTTAAAAGTACTACTTTCAATATTTTTAGATTATAAAGATACTGAAAAGCTAAACCAGGATGTGTGTACGCGTGTGACCACGTGACGCATCTGTGTGACCACGTGACGCATCTGAACGAATCACGTTCTCAGAAATCGACACCAGCCAATGAGATGTCAAGCTTGCGTTTAAATCTCAATTTTTTCTTTCACAATCGGTCGCTGATAGAACGGAAATGACCATATTTGGATCAGATAGACTCGCGAAGGAGAGAGAGAGAGAGAGACCCTGGGCAAACCACAGCACATCATCATCCACACTGGTACAAATGACCTCCATACTGTGCGTGGCAACACTGCTGAGGCAGTACAGAGAGTAGCAGCGAAAGCCAGCAAGGAGTTCCCAGAGAGCCACATAGTCATCTCAACCCTGCTACCACAGTCTGATACACCTCCCCACATCATCTATGGAATCAACTCGGAGATCACCAGGAGATGTAACTCCCTTCCAAATGTACATCTGGCACATCATCCCACCATCACCCTTCATGACATGTATGATGGGACCCACCTACACAAGAATAGCGTGCGGATCTTTGCCAAGAACCTTAAAGATGCTGCTTATACTTCAACGACAAGCACAACTTCACCATTAGGAACCCCCAGACCACTGCCACTGCACACACAGATGTATGACCCTTCATCTCCTAGAAGACACACCAGGTTCTGGACTCCACCAGCCTCCCGGGACCCTACCTACGCTTCGACAGCGAAGTCTGCCAGAGCTGCACACCTACCAGCTCCACCACACCACACCACCAAGAAGGCATCCTCTCTACAGAAGAGACCACAGAACTATGCAGCAGCTCTAGCCCAGCCCCCACCCGCCCCAGACAGAGACTCCACCACTTCAGCAGAGCTGGGAGAGATACGGGATATGCTCTACAGCCTGTGCAGTAGACTGCTTACAAAGTAAGTTGCAATGTGAAATGAAAAAAAAAAAAACAAAAAAAAAAACTGTAATTCAAAATGTTTTCTCTGTTCTGTCCCACTAGACAGGTTTAAATTGTTTAAATTGTTAGGTAGTTCAAGATATAATGCGCTCATTCCACATTAGTTGCTGGAATATTCAGGGTCTTTACTCCTCAATTTTGGTGTGAAAAGTAGAGATCCAGACTTTCTAAAGAACACTAAGGATGTAGACATCCTTATTTTAACTGAAACATGGTGTCGTAGAGATACCCCTACCCACTGTCCCTCAGGCTACTGCGAGATTATCGTACCGTCATTAAAATTTAGTACGGTCCATCGTGGACAAGACTCTGGAGGAGTTCTGGTGTGGTACAAAGCAGGTCTAGCCAAACACATCTCACTGGTAAATTTAGGGAAATCACATTGCTGGTTAAAACTTAATCAGAAAATTGACCTCCCAGAGACAGACACTTACCTCTGTGCTGTCTAAACTCCTCCAATAGAATCGCCCTACTACGATGAGGAGTACCTAAACAACCTCCACACAGAAATGAGCCACTTTCTGACAGCAGGTAATGTACTACTATGTGGAGATTTTAACGCTCAGACAGGAACCGAGCCTGATTATATAGACCCACAAGGTGACAGACATGTGTTTGGCCAAATCCCTCTGTACCTCACACCAACCCTCAAAACCAGAAACAACCTCGACAGCACTGTAAATACAACCGGTAAAGAACTACTGCACCTCTGCCGATCCTTAGGACTGTACATGCTTAATGGTAGGGTCAGAGGGGACTCTCTGGGGAGATTTACATACTGTTCAAATCTCGGAGCTAGCGTGGTTGACTGTGCAATCACTGACATAGAACCCAGCACAATTAATGCATTCACTGTCAGGCAACAGTCTCCCCTATCAGACCATAACCAAATTAATGTATATCTCAAAATATCAAACCAACCCAAACAAACAACATCAGAACCCAGTAAACTTTACCCCCTACCCAGGGCCTACAAATGGGCCCTGGAGAGTCAAGAAAAATTTATACATGCACTTAATTCACCTGATATAAGTGGCAAAATTGCCAACTTTAATCACACTCACTTTGAAAAAAATAAGAGTAATATTAACCGTGCTGTCAATGAAATCAATAACATTTTTCATAGAGCAGCTAACATGGCCAACCTCCAAAGAAAACAAAAGAAACTTAAAAAATTGGGGAATGAAAAATGGTTTGACCATGAATGCAGGTCTCTACGAAAAGAACTTAGAAATTTGTCAAACCTAAAACACAGACAACCAACAAATTTGGATCTAAGACAAAAATACTGTGAAACCCTAAAACAATACAAACAGTCAGTTCAATCAAAAAAACAAAATTATACCAACAAAACTCTTGATAAAATTGAAGAATCTATTAAACAAAATCAATTCTGGGAATTATGGAATAGTCTGGGCACAACAACACCCTCCTCGGAAAAAAGCAAAATTTGGAAAACACACTTTGAACATCTTTACAAAGAAATTCCTCAAAAAAGCATCAACCCCAATTATGATCTAATCAAACATAAATTACATTCATTAGAAAGTACCATAAAAAACAATCAAAACCCACTCGATTATCCCATTACACAAGAAGAATTAGCCAAAAAACTCAAATCGTTAAAATCTAAAAATTCCTGTGGCCCTGACAGCATCAGAAACTAACTGCTTAAAAGCTGCACCCCTGAGCTGCAGAGGGCAGTGCTCAAACTATTTAACCTCGTCCTAAGCTCCGGCTGCTTCCCTGACATCTGGAGCCGAGGACTTATTACCCCAATCCATAAAAATGGGGACAAACTTGACCCCACCAATTTTAGAGGCATCTGTGTTAGCAGTAATCTGGGAAAAGCTTTCAACAGCATCCTAAACAACAGAATTCTTGCTTTCCTCAACGAACACAACGTCCTGAGTAAGAGCCAAATCGGCTTCCTTCCAAACCACAGAACTACCAACCATATCTATACTTTATACACCCTGATTAAGGAACATGTACACCAAACCAAAAACAGAAAAATCTTCGCCTGTTTCATAGATTTCAAGAAGGCGTTTGATTCTATTTGGCACGAGGGGCTGTACTACACACTCCTTCAGAGCGGAATCGGTGGTGAAGTGTACGACATTATCAAATCAATGTACTCAGAAAACCAATGTGCTGTAAGAATCGGGGACAAACATACGGAGTTCTTCCCCCAAAAAAGAGGAGTGAAGCAGGGCTGCAATCTGAGCCCCTCACTGTTTAACATTTACATTAATGAGTTAGCGGTGCAGCTGGAACAGTCTGCAGCCCCCGGACTCACCCTGCAGGATAGGGAAGTAAAGTTCCTGCTCTATGCAGACGACCTAGTGCTGCTGTCCCAGAGCGCACAGGGACTACAACAGCACTACAACGATCCCTAAATTTCTGGAAGCACCTAAAAACAAGTCCAAGAGAAACCCTGCAGTTCAAAGCCCCACAGAGCCAAGAACTGCCCCCGAACAGAGTCCCCTCAGTCAGCTGGTCCTGAGACTCTCTGACCCTCAGCTCCATCTAAGCACCAGTCAGCTCATCACACACAGCAAGAACAGTTACCTAGAGCACTGGGAGAACCAAACCCAGGCTCAGAGTAAACTAGACTGCTTCCGTACGATAAAAACGGAGTACGTATTAGAACAGTACCTCCTGACAGTCAGAGACCCACAACAGAGACGGATCCTGACCAAATACCGGCTCAGTGACCACAGCCTGGCCATAGAGACGGGCAGGTATAAATGCTCCTGACTGCCCAGAGAGAGGCGAATATGTGGTCAGTGCGAGAGTGGGGAAGCGGAGACTGAGCTGCACTTCCTCCTCCACTGCTCAAAATTCAACACAATACGAGAGCACTTCACACACAGGTTCAAACAAATAATACCAAACTACCACAGACTCACAGAACCAGAAACATTAGGGATACTCCTGGGAAAGGGGCACACTGCTCCCCTCGCTGCCCAGTATATATTAACATGTCACCGCCTGAGAGACAGTGGGTAACACCTACTCACCTACTTACCTCACTTAAAACTGTATATAGATAGTAATATGTAATATGTACATAACACCTACCCCACCTACCTACCTCACTTAAAACTGTATATAGATAGTAATATGTACATAACACTTATGTACACTAGGGGTGACCTGCAATAGTCGCTGATTCGACTCGACTATACCCCCTAGTCCAGGGGTTCTCAACCTTTTCTACCTTACGGCCCACCTGTTTACAACTAGAAAGTGTCAAAGCCCCCCAGGAAAATTTTTTTTACTTTTGTGTAAAACTGTTTTTAGCTTTTATTACTAAGTGCTGACACTGAAAACTTGAGATTTGGGTTATCACAAAAACGAGCAGTAAAGATGCGTTGCTAACATCCGTTGACTCGTCTAGCTGCACAACATAACGTGGACTTTCTTTAATTCTGTATATCAGCCCCCATGTCAACAATCCGTCTAATTATACTATCATTTGAAAGCGGTACCTTCGGTAGTTTTTTATTTGCCGCGGCTTCCCCAGCCATCTCGAGGCACGTATCCACAGCAGCCGGCGGCACCAATTCCTCAGCGATCGTAAAAGCTTTTTTACTCCGTGCAACATGTCTGGCTACGAGGTAGCTAGGTTTCAGGGCACATTTGGACAGCGACGTGAAGAAAAAAATTGTTTTCTTTTGGAGCTGCAGTTCGTTAACATCACCTCCTTCCCCCAGCGCAAATCCATATTTGATGTAGTTTGAGTCGTACTTGCGGATTTTTTACTTTTTCTGAAGAACAGGTTCACTTTTCTTGTGTCGTTTCAAAAACTTCTCCATCTCGTTAGCTAGCTAGTTAACTGTCTGGAAAAAAAAGGGTGCAGTGGCCTTGAACCATGACGTTTAATTGTAATTACTTTGGGGCTTTTTTTCTTAGTGTAGTTTTATATTAATGATTATAATTTGAACGTTATTAATCTAACTTTTTTATAATCGTTCTAAATTTAATTTTTAAGGTGTACTTTTATGATTTAAAGTCCTCACTACAGACTAGTAGCTCCCTCAGAGGATGACCCTGCGGACCCCTAGAAGGTGCTTCGCGGCCCCCTGGTGGTCCGCGGCCCACCGGTTGAGAAACCCTGCCCTAGTCGACTATGAACGTCATAGTCGAATGTACCATTCTAACTGCATGGGGGTGCCCAAGGATGCAGCTAAGCATTAGTTGTTACATGAAATTAGAGGTGTATTCAACTAAGGATTTTCATAGTCGAATCTGATTCGTCAGATTTTCCCTTTAGTCGACTAATAGTCGAATCAGGGTTTTTTTAAAGAGCACCTTAAACGGGATCTCGTTCTCATTCATGACTTTTTTCCACTTCAAAGTAAAAACCTAAAACACTCAGATAAATGAATAAACATGGTAAGTTGGCTTTATTCAGCTTTTATTTATTACTTATTATTTATTGTTTTATGAAACGTTAGAGAACATTAACCGTCAGTGCGCATATCGAACGGGCACTGTGCTAAATGTCAAAAATATTTTAAATAAAATATGCCTGCCTGAAAATATAAAACAATTGCCACACAACAGCAAACAAATTATAAGGAAAGGTTCAAGTAACGGGGTTTAAAAAGCAAACAACAACAAAAAATGTTTATAGGCTTACTTGCCGAGACGCACCGCGACGAGACGACACACCGAAACGACAAACGGCTGAACTGTTTTTTTCGCCTTACGCGTTTTAAATGGTATGCCATGTTGGTTGTTGTCGTGCGAAATGAAAGACGTTGATGACATAACTTGCACTTTACTTTGTTTGATTCATCTTTATCTTTTTCAAAATACTTTTGAAGTTTTTTAGTAGCCGTTATAATTTGTAGCGTGTTCAGCTCCGCTCATTTGGATTGTGCAACTGCAGGGTGTGATTTATTAATGTGTAGTAAGGAAGATGCCTATTGTTAATGCGCACACATCATTTAAAAATATTTATTAACAGAAATTAGGATGATTTTATTTGACAAAAGGCTATATATAACGAAAACAAAGGCATTTAATGTAACAACTAACGCTTATAGCAGCGTCCTTGGGCCCCATGCAGTTAGAATGGTACATTCGACTATGACATTCATAGTCGACTAGGGGGTATAGTCGACTATAGTCGAATCAGCGACTATTAAATTGAGTCGAGACCGAGCAATTAAATTGAGAACCGAGCAGTTCGAGATACGAGCACGGGTCTGGAACGGATTAAACTCGTATCTCGAGGTACCACTGTACTCCTGGGCTGTCTACTAGAAGATCCTATCACAAACATCACTGAACCATTAACTCCATAGGCTATGCCTACTTCCAACCATACGTTACAAGAGATGTTTAAGCTGGTGACCACCATGACAAATGTCTCTGCTGAACAAACTGCTGTGCTGGACAAACGCTCCGTTATGTTTCCGCTCTGCCTGATCTGACCTCCTCTAGTTTTTAACCACATTCATTCTTCGCCTTTGACTCACAATGACTCAGGAAGCAGAGCCAATACAGACGTCGGAGACACGGCCAACAGCACACAGCCTGTAACCACCACGACCAAGTAACGTTTGAGTATATTGTAGCCTGTGTGGTTTTAGTTGTTTACTTGCGTTAGTGTGTTTTCAGTGACGTTCTGCCGGATGATCTGGCAACCCATCAACTGACTGAGGCGCTTTTTCAAGGACAGGTACGTTACTTTCCGCCAGTCAGTATTACTGTGCGCCAGGGCAACACTTTTCGGTTTCTTTCTTCATTAAAAATATCTAACACGTGGTAATAGCCCGAAATTACATTTATTTTAAAACCGTATATTACAGATAGTACAATGCTGAGATATGTGTTTCTTCTGACAACTAAGTTAGGCAGACTAAACCGTTCTTCCGTAGTGCAGCACTCGTGGATAATTTTGTGTTATGCTTGTTGAACACGATGAGCTTTGAATCTTTTGGTAGTGCTGAGGGTGACCAAACGTCCGTATTTCACGTCGTGTCCCGGGGTTTTTTTAAGTGAGGAAATGTCCTGGTTTTTTTATTACTTTCATTGGACTGTAATTTGTTATTGGAGTTTTTGTTGTTGATTTTTATTCAAAAGCATTTTTAATTAACCAACTGTAAATATAATATTATTGTAGGATTACGTGGGCCTATGTTAAGTGAGTGCATGTGTAGGCTTACGTGTATACGTGCCGCACTCCGTGTCCTGGTTTTCCCAAATACAAATATGGTCACTAGTGCTGCTACAAATGTGATTTTGTGGTCTCATGTTTTAACGAGACAGGGGCTTATATATAAACACGTCTAATGCAAAAAGAGATTGCAGTGGCTAAGTGTTCACGGAATGGCCGCTTGAAAGATGATTGCCAGTATTTTATTAGTGATACATCAGTGTGCAAACTGAAAGTCTCCTTGCGTTTCAAATGCAGATTTAACGCAATCCTGCGTTGACTTGCTGATGTCGTCAAATATTTAAACCGAGCATTAAATAAAAACCCACAAAGGACAAAGTCTTTGTTTATAATTTCACCTGAGCAAATCAGACTTAAGATTTTTGTACTTGGCTAGACCAGTGAAAAATCTAAAGCCCCCGGTTTCGTTTGTCCTTCCTCTACTCCAAACCACTTGAATCAACTGATCAGACCCTTCATGAGCCAAGTGGTAGGCTACAGCCAAAAACACGGTAACAGTCTGTTCAGTCTGCTGGCACTCCTAGTACTGACTAAACACAAACTGCATACAGTCCTGGGCCTCACCTATCACCCTGGACTACGAGAGCACTTCACACACAGGTTCAAACAAATAATACCAAACTACCACAGACTCACAGAACCAGAAACATTAGGGATACTCCTGGGAAAGGGGCACACTGCTCCCCTCGCTGCCCAGTATATATTAACATGTCACCGCCTGAAAGACAGTGGGTAACACCTACTCACCTACTTACCTCACTTAAAACTGTATATAGATAGTAATATGTAATATGTACATAACACCTACCCCACCTACCTACCTCACTTAAAACTGTATATAGATAGTAATATGTACATAACACTTATGTACACTAGGGGTGACCTGCAATAGTCGCTGATTCGACTCGACTATACCCCCTAGTCCAGGGGTTCTCAACCTTTTCTACCTTACGGCCCACCTGTTTACAACTAGAAAGTGTCAAAGCCCCCCAGGAAATTTTTTTTTACTTTTGTGTAAAACTGTTTTTAGCTTTTATTACTAAGTGCTGACACTGAAAACTTGAGATTTGGGTTATCACAAAAACGAGCAGTAAAGATGCGTTGCTAACATCCGTTGACTCGTCTAGCTGCACAACATAACGTGGACTTTCTTTAATTCTGTATATCAGCCCCATGTCAACAATCCATCTAATTATATTATCATTTGAAAGCGGTACCTTCGGTAGTTTTTTATTTGCCGTGGCTTCCCCAGCCATCTCGAGGCACGTATCCACAGCAGCCGGCGGCACCAATTCCTCAGCGATCGTAAAAGCTTTTTTACTCCGTGCAACACGTCTGGCTACGAGGTAGCTAGGTTTCAGGGCACATTTGGACAGCGACGTGAAGAAAACAATTGTTTTCTTTTGGAGCTGCAGTTCGTTAACATCACCTCCTTCCCCCAGCGCAAATCCATATTTGATGTAGTTTGGGTCGTACTTGCGGATTTTTTACTTTTTCTGAAGAACAGGTTCACTTTTCTTGTGTCGTTTCAAAAACTTCTCCATCTCGTTAACTAGCTAGTTAACTGTCTGGAAAAAAAGGGTGCAGTGGCCTTGAACCATGACGTTTAATTGTAATTACTTCGGGGCTTTTTTTCTTAGTGTAGTTTTATATTAATGATTATAATTTGAACGTTATTAATCTAACTTTTTTATAATCGTTCTAAATTTAATTTTTAAGGTGTACTTTTATGATTTAAAGTCCTCACTACAGACTAGTAGCTCCCTCAGAGGATGACCCTGCGGACCCCTAGAAGGTGCTTCGCGGCCCCCTGGTGGTCCGCGGCCCACCGGTTGAGAAACCCTGCCCTAGTCGACTATGAACGTCATAGTCGAATGTACCATTCTAACTGCATGGGGGTGCCCAAGGATGCAGCTAAGCATTAGTTGTTACATGAAATTAGAGGTGTATTCAACTAAGGATTTTCATAGTCGAATCTGATTAGTCAGATTTTCCCTTTAGTCGACTAATAGTCGAATCAGGGTTTTTTTTTAAAAGAGCACCTTAAACGGGATCTCGTTCTCATTCATGACTTTTTTCCACTTCAAAGTAAAAACCTAAAACACTCAGATAAATGAATAAACATGGTAAGTTGGCTTTATTCAGCTTTTATTTATTACTTATTATTTATTGTTTTATGAAACGTTAGAGAACATTAACCGTCAGTGCGCATATCGAACTGGCACTGTGCAAAATGTCAAAAATTGTAACGTGGCTTGCGCCACGGAGCGAGGAGACGGACACAATCGCTGAGAAGAGCGAGATTTATTAAAGGGAATACCATACTCGTCGTCGGATAGCCAGGCAGGGTCAATCACAGGAGGGCAGTCCGTAAAACAAGCAAAGACAGGCATAACAACACAGGGAGCACGGGAAACGGGGAAAACACGAATACGGTCAGGTACAGAGAACAGCGAAGAACAGACACGATCACAAATCAAATACAAAATACCGGACAAAGGACAAGGGAGACTCAGGGGCTTTTATACACAGAACTAAACTAGGGACAGGTGATGACAATGACACAGGGGCGTGGTAACAAACGAGGGATTCATGAAACTAACGAGCAGGGCGGGACAAACGGGCAAGAACACAGACACGAGGGAACCCAGAGTGACAGCTAGGAGAGGGGGCGTAGCCGCACGTGACAAAAATATTTTAAATAAAATATGCCTGCCTGAAAATATAAAACAATTGCCACACAACAGCAAACAAATTATAAGGAAAGGTTCAAGTAACGGGGTTTAAAAAGCAAACAACAACAAAAAATGTTTATAGGCTTACATGCCGAGACGCACCGCGACGAGACGACACACCGAAACGACAAACGGCTGAACTGTTTTTTTCGCCTTACGCGTTTTAAATGGTATGCCATGTTGGTTGTTGTCGTGCGAAATGAAAGACGTTGATGACATAACTTGCACTTTACTTTGTTTGATTCATCTTTATCTTTTTCAAAATACTTTTGAAGTTTTTTAGTAGCCGTTATAATTTGTAGCGTGTTCAGCTCCGCTCATTTGGATTGTGCAACTGCAGGGTGTGATTTATTAATGTGTAGTAAGGAAGATGCCTATTGTTAATGCGCACACATCATTTAAAAATATTTATTAACAGAAATTAGAATGATTTTATTTGACAAAAGGCTATATATAACGAAAACAAAGGCATTTAATGTAACAACTGCATCTGTGGAACTACGTGGTGATTGGCTTCCGGCTTCCTGTTTCACGACGCACGGCAGCACGCTCGCACGCAAACGCCGATTCACTATCAAATTAGCATAGCTTAGCTATAGCCTAATACACTTACATTAAACACTACGATTCTAAATCAGTGTAATACATTTACCGACATCTAATTATTTTATCTAATTTCTGTTCCCTCCTTCTGTTCTCTCCCTCTGTTTCTCTCTTTCTCCCTCTGTTTGGTCTCCCCTGTTTTTCATGGCTACCGCGGAGGAACGGGCTCTCGTCAAGCTCGGCTCGGAGCTGGAGAAGTTGGGTCGACAGATCGAGCGTCTTCTGGAGAAGCAAGCGGAGCTCACCCAGGAGAAGACCAGGCTCGAGGCCGCCCGCGACGCTGCCTACTCGGCCGTCTCCACTCCCTCGTCACGGCGGCTCAGCGCGACTGCCATCTTGACCCGTGCTCCAGGCTGGGAGCGCCAGCGAGGACGCGGAAGGCAGCCGGCGTCGTCACCCCTACCTCAGCCGGACTTCTCCTCTGCGAACCCGTTCGAGGTGCTCAGCTCCGGGTCCTCCACCTCGCCCTCACCAGCGCCGGCACCAAAGAAGAATAAAGGCGGTATCCTCGTTATCGGCGACTCGATTACACGACACTTGAAGGTCGATCTGCCAGGCGCAAAGAGAAACCCCACTGTGTCCTGTTTTCCAGGCGCTCGTGTCCTGGACGTGGCCAGGCGGCTTCCCTCGGCGCTGAAGCAGCGAGATGACTTCGGCACCGTCGTCCTTCACGTGGGGGCTGTCGACACCTTCGCCCGGCGCAGCGAGATCCTGAAGGACCACTACCGCTCGCTTCTGGACACCGCACGGAAGAAGACGTCGGCCAGGCTTGTTGTCTCCGGTCCGCTTCCAACATTCCGGCGAGGGTGCGAGTTGTTTAGCCGTCTTTTCTGTCTCCACAGCTGGCTCCGGGACACCTGTGGCAGCGTCGGCGTGGACTACGTCGACAACTGGGAGAGTTTCCGTGAGCGTCCGTCACTCTACCGCCGAGATGGACTTCACCCCAGTCGCCTAGGCTCGGCAGTCCTCTCCCGGAACATCGAGGACGTGCTACGCCGAGCCTGACCAGCCACAACAAACCACGCAAATCAGCTAAGTAGAACTTACTTCCCTAACTACCAAACCATTGAGACTGTGTCTGTTAGCCGTGGCAGGTATAAGAATAACAGGGCGATATGTTTTAAAAATCTAATTAAAATTAAATTAAATAATCAACGCGAAGTAAGCAGCAATATTAAGCTAAGGCTAGGACTTTTAAACATTAGATCGCTTGCATCAAAAGCTGTGATAGTAAACGAAATAATCACAGATAACAGACTAAATGCACTCTGTTTAACAGAGACATGGGCTAGAGTGGACGAATATGTAAGTTTTAATGAAGCAGCTCCTCCTGGATACAGTTATGTTCATCAGCCCCGTATCACAGGGCGTGGAGGTGGAGTAGCCACAATATATGACATAGATATAGGTTTTACTGTAAAACCAACCACCTCTATTAACTCATTCGAGGCTCTGATAGGTGAAATAGGCAATAATCTTATAGGCAATAAAACAAAGGTTAAACTAGTGACCATCTATCGACCGCCGGGTCCTTACTCAGAATTTCTTAAGGAATTTGCTGAGTTTCTTTCGGAAATAGTCTTAACCATCGAGAGATTTGTAATTGTGGGTGATTTCAACATTCATTATGAAAATGAATCAGACCCACTGAAAATCGCGTTCGACTCCATACTAGATTCAGTAGGTATAGCCCAAAATGTGACAGGGCCTACCCACCGCTGTAAACACACCTTAGACTTAATACTTACTTACGGATTAAACATAGAACATTTGGCAGTCATCCCCCAAAATGACGCCATTTCAGATCATTCCCTACTAATATATGAAATGGCTTTATACGATGTACATCAGATGCGCCATACAAAAACCACGCGCACTATCACATCCGACACTGCAGCAACATTTATAAACTTACTACCAGAGCTACCGAACACTATGCCACTGCAGCCCAATGAATTAGAACAGGCAACACAACAGTTTTATTACACACTCAGCAATACCTTAGACAGTGTAGCTCCAGTTAAAACAAAATTAATTAGGGAGAAAAAGCTTGCACCATGGTATGACGACCACACCCGTCTTCTAAAACAGGCAGCTCGAGCAGCGGAGCGAAAATGGAGATCCACCTCACTAGAAGTGTTTAGAATCACATGGAAAGACGCCATAGTCAAATACAAACATGCCTTAATAAAAGCTAGAGCCGCATACTATTCGACACTAATAGAAAACAACAAAAATAACCCTAGATTTCTCTTCGCGACTGTATCAAAACTAACAAGAAATATCAACGACACTAGTTCTAATACAACACTTACACACACTAGCGATGAATTTTTAAACTTTTTTAATAATAAAATAGATAATATCCGACTACAGAGTCATAATACATTGCAGCCTAACCTCCAATCCAACCCCAGTAGTTTAGTTATTAGTAACTATGCATCCAAAAATATTACCGAGCTAAATGTCTTCGATCCTATATCGCAAAAAGAGCTCACAACACTGATTAATTCATCTAAGCCTACATCATGTATATTCGACCCAGTTCCAACCCGTCTATTTAAAGACCTACTCCCAGCCATTGCAGGGCCCTTACTTAATATGATTAACTGTTCCCTTAACCTAGGGTACGTGCCCAAACAATTAAAATGCGCCGTAATTAGACCCTTGATTAAAAAACAGAATCTAGATCCGCAGATTCTAGCCAACTATAGACCCATTTCTAATCTCCCATTTATCTCTAAAATTTTAGAAAAAGCAGTTTCCAATCAGTTAAACCACCATCTCCAATCAAATAGTATCCATGAAAAGTTCCAATCAGGATTTAGACCAAACCACAGCACTGAAACAGCTTTACTCAGGGTAGTGAATGATTTACTATTATCGGCCGATAATGGGCTAGTCTCGTTCCTTGTACTGTTAGATCTTAGTGCAGCTTTTGATACTGTAGACCACAACATTTTGCTGGATAGACTAGAAAACACGGTAGGTATTAAAGGAGTCGCACTCTCCTGGTTTAGATCATATTTGACTGACCGCTTCCAATGTGTAAGTGTTAATAATAAAACCTCTAAATCTGTGCAGGTTAAATACGGTGTCCCACAAGGGACAGTCCTAGGACCACTTCTATTCACACTGTACATGTTACCCCTAGGCGAGATTATGCATAAGCACGACATCAGTTTCCATTCCTACGCAGACGACACTCAGCTATATTTATCGGCAAAACCCGATGATTTAGGCGCAAACAGTAAAATAGAGAAATGTGTAGAAGAGATTAAACATTGGATGGCGTGTAACTTTCTAGCACTAAATCCCGATAAAACAGAATTAATAATAGTTGGGTCTAGGGCTGCGAGAGACAAGATACATAATGTAGCATTGAATCTACATTCTTTTACTATAACCCCCAGCGCAGAGGTAAAGAACTTGGGCGTCACAATAGACCCAGATCTCTCGTTCAATACACATATTAATAATATAACTAGGGTAGCGTTCTTTCACTTGCGCAACATTGCCAAAATTAGAAACATATTAAATACTAGTGATGCAGAAAAACTAATCCATGCATTCATATCCTCTCGTTTAGACTATTGCAACAGTCTCTTAGCTGGATGTTCTGGTAAATCGATAAACAAACTCCAGCTGGTTCAGAACGCAGCAGCACGAGTTTTAACAAAAACTAAAAAGTTTGATCACATTAGTCCCGTACTATCGTCATTACACTGGCTGCCAATTAGATTCCGTATTGACTATAAAATACTTTTATTAACATATAAAACGCTGCATGGCTTAGCTCCAGACTATCTTAGTGAACTTATTGAACAATATAACCCAGCGCGTTCACTTCGCTCACAGGACGCAGGGTTATTAACTGTTCCTAGGATCAAAAAGATCACAGCAGGTGGAAGAGCCTTTTCTTTTAAAGCTCCACAATTGTGGAATAATCTTCCTGCCTCTATTCGGGACTCAGACACAGTCTCAATGTTTAAAACTCGATTAAAGACTCATCTGTTTAGTTTGGCCTTTGATTAATTTGTTACATATTTACTACATCTCGTATCTTTTCTCCAAGGTTCACCTGGAGAGTAACACTGCAGTCGGAGCCTACAATACCAGCATCGCTGCTCCGACATGGAATGAAAGCCTGGCGTTCATCAACAGACATTTACAATGACAATATCAAAACCCAGAACTTTCATTTTTACCTTTACTTAGTCTGATTGTGTGATTTGTGTGTGGCTTGTGTATTTGTCTGTATTTTGTGTAATTTGTGTGTTAACGGGCCGCCCAATGGAGGATGGGTTCCCTTTTGAGTCTTGGTTCTCCCGAGGTTTCTTCCTATTCCCCACCATCATAGGGAGTTTTTCCTCGCCACTGTCGCCTTTGGCTTGCTCATTAGGGTTCTGGACCCATAGTATTGTTAACCTTTTAAATCCTGTAAAGCGCTTTGTGACAACATGTGTTGTGAAAAGCGCTATACAAATAAACTTTGATTTGATTTGATTTGATTTGACAACTAACGCTTATAGCAGCGTCCTTGGGCCCCATGCAGTTAGAATGGTACATTCGACTATGACATTCATAGTCGACTAGGGGGTATAGTCGACTATAGTCGAATCAGCGACTATTGCAGGTCACCCCTACATGAAATGTCTTTGTTTTCGTTATATATAGCCTTTTGTCAAATAAAATCATCCTAATTTCTGTTAATAAATATTTAAAAATGATGTTTGCGCATTACCAATAGGCATCTTCCTTACTACACATTAATAAATCACACCCTGCTGTTGCACAATCCAAACGAGCGGAGCTGAACACGCTACAGAATACGCGCAGCACCTGCTAAAAAACTGCCTACTTAAAAACTTCAAAAGTATTTTGAAAAAAGATGAATCAAACAAAGTAAAGTGCAAGTTATGTCATCAACGTCTTTCATTTCGCACGACAACCATTTAAAACGCGTAAGGCTAAAAAAAACGTTTGTCGTTTCAGTCGTGTCGTCTCGTCGCGGTGCATCTCATAGGCCTATAAACATTTTTGCTGTTGTTTGCTTTTAAGCCCCGTTACTTTAACCTTTCCTTGTATTTTTATGCTGTTGTGTGGCAATTATTTATATTTTCAGGCAGGCAAATTTTATTTAAAATGTTTTTGACATTTTGCACAGTGCCTGTCTGACAGTTCGATATGCGCAATGCGCACTGACGGTTAATGTTCTCTAACGTTTCATAAAAAAAATAATAAGTAAATAAATAAAAGCTGAATAAAGCCAAACAACCGTGTTTATTCATTTATCTGAGTGTTTTAGGTTTTTACTTTGAAGAGGAAAAAAGTCCTGAATGAGAACGGGATCCCGTTTAAGGTGTTCTAAATAAAAAAATAAAAACAAACCATTAATCGACTATTAGTCGACTAAAGGGAAAAGCTGACGAATCAGATTCGACTATGAAAATCCTTAGTTGAATACACCCCTAATGTACACACCCTACTTCCTTATGTAAACAAAACACCAGAATATATACTGTAATTATTGTTATTTTTAATCATTGTAATTGTGTTTTTGTCACTACTGCTATTTTTTATTTATTATTATTATTATTATTATTATTATTATTATTATTATTATATTTTCTTTTCTTTTTTTTGTAATGCTTTGGCAATATTGTTGTAACTACAGTCATGCCAATAAAGCTTCTTTGAATCTTGAATCTTGAGAGAGAGAGAGAGAGAGAGAGAGAGAGAGAGAGAGAGAGAGAGAGAGAGAGAGAGAGAGCGGTGGCTAATGCTCCGTAAGAACGCAAACTTTTCGTGAATCTAGGAAAAATCTACAGGCGCATCCAGATAAAGTGTAGATAAATATGTTGGTTTTGGTTATTTTCTTTCCAGCAGTTTGAAAGGAGACATGTTAAATCAAAATAGCCTAAAACCTCGTAATTAACCAGTGCATTACTCTTAAGGGGTGGTTTGTGAAATAAAAATGATCAATATCAGTTGTAAAATCATAAAGTTTAACAAAGGATTTTTAAAAATCTTGTTGTCCATCGCAGTGGACAGTGGGTCTTATAATTCAGGCATATTTTTATTGCTGCTGTTAACTTTTCTTTTGCAATTGCAGTGTATACAGACAAATCTGTTAAATACAGTGTAAAATAAGATTTTAAATATTTATTCTACAGAGTACACAGCACTTTAAGTGCTTCAGTTAATTGACAGCAGAAACATCAGAAATTGAAAGCTTGGATAGTGATGATGGTGAAGATGTGGAGAATGCAAGTCTCTCAAGAGTAGGCATGAACGAAATTTTGATTTCATAGGGGGGGGGGCACGAATGGCTTGAGAACTGGGGCGTGGGGTTTACCAAAACCGGCTTTTGAAAAAATTACGTCCGTGAGAGTAGGTAAGTGTAGGTATCTGTTAAATACTGTTACTCCAACACTCCCATTGTTGTCCATGAAACAATGTGTGAACATATAGCTATATTTTATTATTTATTCCAGGTGATGAGGAGGAAGTACCAGTGAAAGGGCAAGAAGTTCTTTTTGAGACAGTAAATGAGGAAGGATCAGGGCAGGAAGATGAGGAAGAGATTGTTTTATACTGTGAAGGTGATCCTTATGCTAACCTGACAAAGAACAAACATGTTCAGTGGCGTCGAACTCCTTATACAGTGGTACCTCGAGATACGAGCTGCTCTATATACGAGCAATCAAGATACGAGCACCGAGACGAGCAAAATTTCTGTTCGACACCCGAGTGCACGCTCGAGATACGAGCAAGAACCACTAGGTGGCAGTACAGTACTATATGGAAAAAAAGAAATCATTCATCAGCTCAAAGACACACTCAAACGCTTTTCTTTCTCTCCCTCCCCCACAACCTTAGGTTCAAAAACACAAACATACCTGTATGTGCGGAGATGACGTCATTTAGCGCGTTCTAGCAGCCAATAGCGTTTTTTTAATTCTTGAGGTGTTGGTAAGGTCGACTCCTGTACCCGGTCATCACAGCCATTCGCACGTGTGCTTTGCAACAGTACGTACGGTGTATACAGTACAGTATTTCAATACTACAAACGTTTTTTGTAGTACTGTAATAACTATTTCTGCTACATTTATTTTATTGTTTAATTATACATGTTGCGTGTGCCTTTATTAATAAAGAACATGTATTTTTTCCACATTTACGCTAGTTTTGTGACTTTTTTAAGGACCGGAACCAATTACAATACTTTACATTGTTAAATTGCTTACCGAGCAATTAAATTGAGAACCGAGCAGTTCGAGATACGAGCACGGGTCTGGAACGGATTAAACTCGTATCTCGAGGTACCACTGTACTCCTGGGCTGTCTACTAGAAGATCCTATCACAAACATCACTGAACCATTAACTCCATAGGCTATGCCTACTTCCAACCATACGTTACAAGAGATGTTTGAGCTGGTGACCACCATGACAAATGTCTCTGCTGAACAAACTGCTGTGCTGGACAAACGCTCCGTTATGTTCCCGCTCAGCCTGATCTGACCTCCTCTAGTTTTTAACCACATTCATTCTTCGCCTTTGACTCACAATGACTCAGGAAGCAGAGCCAATACAGACGTCGGAGACACGGCCAACAGCACACAGCCTGTAACCACCACGACCAAGTAACGTTTGAGTATATTGTAGCCTGTGTGGTTTTAGTTGTTTACTTGCGTTAGTGTGTTTTCAGTGACGTTCTGCCGGATGATCTGGCAACCCATCAACTGACTGAGGCGCTTTTTCAAGGACAGGTACGTTACTTTCCGCCAGTCAGTATTACTGTGCGCCAGGGCAACACTTTTCGGTTTCTTTCTTCATTAAAAATATCTAACACGTGGTAATAGCCCGAAATTACATTTATTTTAAAACCGTATATTACAGATAGTACAATGCTGAGATATGTGTTTCTTCTGACAACTAAGTTAGGCAGACTAAACCGTTCTTCCGTAGTGCAGCACTCGTGGAGAATTTTGTGTTATGCTTGTTGAACACGATGAGCTTTGAATCTTTTGGTAGTGCTGAGGGTGACCAAACGTCCGTATTTCACGTCGTGCCCCGGGGTTTTTTTAAGTGAGGAAATGTCCTGGTTTTTTATTACTTTCATTGGACTGTAATTTGTTATTGGAGTTTTTGTTGTTGATTTTTATTCAAAAGCATTTTTAATTAACCAACTGTAAATATAATATTATTGTAGGATTACGTGGGCCTATGTTAAGTGAGTGCATGTATAGGCTTACGTGTATACGTGCTGCACTCCGTGTCCTGGTTTTCCCAAATACAAATATGGTCACTAGTGCTGCTACAAATGTGATTTTGTGGTCTCATGTTTTAACGAGACAGGGGCTTATATATAAACACGTCTAATGCAAAAAGAGATTGCAGTGGCTAAGTGTTCACGGAATGGCCGCTTGAAAGATGATTGCCAGTATTTTATTAGTGATACATCAGTGTGCAAACTGAAAGTCTCCTTGCGTTTCAAATGCAGATTTAACGCAATCCTGCGTTGACTTGCTGATGTCGTCAAATATTTAAACCGAGCATTAAATAAAAACCCACAAAGCACAAAGTCTTTGTTTATAATTTCACCTGAGCAAATCAGACGTAAGATTTTTGTACTTGGCTAGACCAGTGAAAAATCTAAAGTCCCCGGTTTCGTTTGTCCTTCCTCTACTCCAAACCACTTGAATCAACTGATCAGACCCTTCATGAGCCAAGTGGTAGACAGCCAAAAACACGGTAACAGTCGGTTTAGTCTGCACTGGCACTCCTACTACTGACTAAACACAACCTGCATACAGTCCTGGGCCTCACCTATCACCCTGGACTCAGTAGGAGAACAACACTGACGTTTATTTAGCTTTGTAAACAGGTGATTTAGCAGCACCACGTGTTTCTGGACATGCGTTTAATTATAATCTAAGTGTCAGTGAGGATTCTTGTTTGAAAGCAATTTGTTCCCTGAAAAGTGAAAATTAAGATTTAAAGACATAATCTTACATAACACGAAGATGGTTTACTTCGGTTCTGATTTATTTGCCATTTGAAACTATTATTATTGAAATGAATGTCCATTGTAATTCAACTGCATATATTTTATTTCAGAAGCAATGCGGAGGTCTGCGGTGTATTCTGGTTTGAAGAGCTCTTTGTTACGGATCCGTTATAGATATACAGGTACAGACCTGACATACTGCTGGGATCTGAGGAGCTCAGTTATGTCACTGCTGACTGTCTTGAGCTCTGAGGTGATACTGCATAGACACACTTTCAGGGTCAAGTGAGACAGAAATTAAGATTAATGTTAATCTTACGTGAAGACATGGACATGACTCTTTTCATTGGTTGTTCCTCACTCTCAGTGGGGATTCTTCATTGATACTAATATGTGATTTGTGTCCTGAAAGGTGAAAAATTAATACTCAAATTCACACTCTTACAAACATGATGTCAGATTGCAGGGTTAATTAGTTACCATTTGTAAGTATTAAGAATACATACATTGGAAATCAAATGTATATATTTGATTTCAGAAGCAATGGATTGTGATTCCAACTTCAGTACCAAAGGCCTTATACTGCTCTTAAGGTTGAATTATGGAGATACATGTTAAGACTTGACCTGGATAGATGTCTAGTAGATTATTGAAATAAACAGCTGTGATTATTTAGTTGGGACATAATTTTGATTCATTTTCTAGTATAGAGACCTCTTTCAAATCTTAAAATGTTGTGTAATCTTTTATGTCAAAGAAGGAAGTACTTCAAGATGAACTATATAGCTGATACCTCACAAATGACTAATAACTTGAGAGTGAGACTCATGTTGAAAGAGAGGGTGGGAGAGAGGGAGGGAGGGAGGGAGAGAGGAACAGACAGAGAGACTGAGTGAGTCTTTCATTTAGAACCAAAGCATGATTCTTGTTTCTACAACCAATAGTTCACCATAGAGACGACTCTGAGGAAGTAGTGTGAACACTTCTGCAGCACTTCTGAAGGTTTTTTTGGTTTTGGCAAACTGTAAACATGTAAACTGTGTAAAAATTTGATTTAGATTTCCATTTTCATTCTGTTAACTGACAAAAATAAACATATTATGTATTTTGCAGATGACCCAGATGATCTCCCAAAGCTGAATATTGTTCTGTTGGGGTACAGAGGTGCTGGGAAGAGTTCAGCAGGAAACACTATCCTGGGCAGAGATGAGTTTGAGTTAAAGAGAACTGCTCAGTGTGTGAAGAGACAGGGAGAAGTAGCAGGGAGGAACATCACTGTGGTTGAAGCTCCAGGATGGTGGAAGAATGAACATGTAGAGCAGAGCAGTGAGATACTGAAACAGGAGATTGTGCTCAGTGTGTCTCTGTGTCCTCCAGGACCCCATGTTCTACTGCTGGTCTTACGTGTGGACACAACTTTTAAAGATCATGAAAGAAGCGTTCTAGAGGGACACATGAAACTTCTCACTGAGAGAGTCTGGAGTCACACCATAGTTCTGTTCACACATGGGGACTGGGACTGTCTGATAGACACACCCATAGAGCAGCACATTGAGAGTGAAGACAGTGCCCTCCAGTGGCTGGTTGAGAAATGTGGGAACAGGTATCATGTTCTCAACAATATGAACAGGGGTGATGACACTCAGGTCACAGAGCTGCTGGAGAAGATAGAGGAGATGGTGGCAGCAAACAGTGGCTGCCATTTTGAAATTGACAGAAAGATTCTACAGGAGGTGGAAGAGAAGAAGAGAGTATTAGAAGAGAGAGGAAGAGAGAGGGTGATGAAGGTACAGAAACAGAGAGAGGACATCAGAGAACTTATGGGTGAGTTTGTTATCCTGATGTGATGTAGATTGTTGTGTTAACTGCAGTGCAACTTTTTATTTTGAGAACACAGGATGTGTACACTGTAAGGATGTATATCTTCACCACTAAGGTAGATTCGATACACATCTCGATACACTGTCACCGAAACGATATAACTGCGATACTCTGAAACCGCTTGTCGATACGATGTGATACAAATCACTCCTGTTCAGGATATGATGCGATTCAAAATGATTTGATAACGATATGACTTATTATATGAGGATTCGGTTTGATAAATGATCATTCGATACAGTTAGTTGAGGTTTGAGGATGTATTGGCCTAACCCATCAGTTTTCTTAACTCAATAGCACAATTCTACTTTACTCTCTAACAATTTAAGGCATGTATGTATCTGGGGTGGGTTTCCCGAAATGTTCGTAGCGCTTCGTAACCTCGTATGAAACGTATGAGGTTAAGAAGTTAAGATTTAATCATGGTATTTGCCGATGCAAAAAGGCTAGAGGAGATGCACCGTAAATTCGCCCGCAAATTAAACCCGATGCACGTTGAATCTATCGGTGCAGTTGAATCGCAGACATGTGTGCCGATTCACCGGTGTGAATCTGTGAATCTCCCCATCCCTAGTACACTGGGTTTAACACAAAGGGTTTAGACACAAGTTCAACACAGAGAGGTCTACACAGGAGATTAGTAACCTCCTGGTCAGTTCATTGTAAATCACTAGGGGTGTGACGAGACACTCAGCTCATGAGAAGAGACGAGACACGATATTGTGTTAACGAGACGAGATTTTAAGAACACTAAAATTACATATTATATGACTGGACAACAGACTTTTATTTGACTGAGTTACACATGCATTTTGAAATGTTTTATTATAAATCTTAACATGCATTATGTAAGCATGAACTTTTAATAAATTTCTTCCTCTACAAATTGAAATTAAAATAAAATTAAATAAAAGTTAAAATAAATAAGATTAAATATTTCTCCTTTTTTCAAGCGCAAACAATATTACAGTGAGTCCCCACTTAATGACATTGTTAGAGACTGAAAAGTCCGTTGTTAAGCGTGATCCTAGATTTAGATACGCTTTGATCATAAATACAGTATAGAAAAAAATCGAACAATGTTCTTGTGCGTACAGTGTGAGAAAGAGCGATCGCGTTGATGAGATGGGCTTATCGTACACAACACTCCACTACACTCCACAACACCACAACAACACTCCACAACACTCCAAACATTCCACTGTGCTGCCACTGCTCCTCCGCGCACTGCAGTCGTAACTCTGATCCATTGTTATCCAGACCCATCGTTAAGAGGGACTCACTGTGTTATGTGCAAAACAAAAAGTTCTTCTCTGTCAATACAGAGTGCAAATAGTGCAAACAGAGCCTGACCAAGTATGTCACTGAATTTGCTGCAACTACACTGCCATGTTCATTTTTAAGAATATTAGCGTCCCCACACTGCTCCCGATATCCTGCTGTCTCAACTTGCCAAAGCGCCGTTCTGTCCCTGCTACCAAGTGAGATATGTTGATCTGAGTACTGAGCTGTGGTGGTGCTGTAAATGTCTCTGTATTGTGCTCGTATTAGTCGCGGTGTACGGCATTTTCATACAGTGCTGCCAAACAAACGATTTGAAAGTGGCGGGGGCATCTTCAATAGTAATACCTGTATTTTCTGACATCATTCTGGCTGCTTGCTGGATCACAAATCCACGTGACACGAGATCTCGTCACACCCCTATAAATCACTGATACAAATTTAATCCGAATGTCACTGATGAATTACACACAAGATTCAAAGTTCCAAGATATTTTTTTGTCACATACAAAGTTACACTGAGAATAAAAGAATGAAATGCCAAGATGATAAGACTGGCTCTGTCCAAGTAAGTAAACGTTTATTGTAATAAAAATTATAATTTGTATGTCTAATGTGCATGTCTAATGTGCATGTCTTATGTTTACCATAGTTTACTATAGATTGTTTCGTTATTGCTGATTTTACAGGTGACACACACCATCTCTCAGATCTGAGGATTGTTCTGCTGGGGTACAGACGTGCTGGGAAGAGTTCAGCAGGAAACACCATCCTGGGCAGAGAGGAGTTTGAGTTAAAGAGAACTGCTCAGTGTGTGAAGAGACAGGCAGAAGTAGCAGGGAGGATGATCACTGTGGTTGAAGCTCCAGGATGGTGGAGGAATGAACCTGTAGAGGAGAGCAGTGAGATACTGAAACAGGAGATTGTGCTCAGTGTGTGTCTGTGTCCTCCAGGACCCCATGTTCTATTGCTGGTCTTACGTATGGACACAACTTTTAAAGACCATGAGAGAAGAGTACTAGAGGGACACATGAAACTTCTCACTGAGAGAGTCTGGAGTCACACGATCGTTCTGTTCACATTTGGGGACTGTCTGGGAGACACACCCATAGAGCAGCACATTGAGAGTGAAGACAGCACCCTCCAGTTGCTGGTTGAGAAATGTGGGAACAGGTATCATGTTCTCAACAATAAGAACAGGGGTGATGACACTCAGGTCACAGAGCTGCTGGAGAAGATAGAGGAGATGGTGGCAGCAAACAGTGGCTGCCATTTTGAAATGGACAGAAAGATTCTACAGGAGGTGGAAGAGAAGAAGAGAGTATTAGAAGAGAGAGGAAGAGAGAGAATGATGGAGTACAGGAAGAAACGGTTAATCAGACCAATGAAGGGTAAGTTTCTGGGTCATTGTTTTAAATCTGGTGCAATTCTTAAAGAATCCTGAGCCCAGAGATAAAATTAACGTACCTGATTATTTTATTTAGTTTGTTTTCATCCTCCTACTCAGAACTTCACTGAGAGCTTCAGACACTCGAATAACAAGGTGGTGGAAATGATAATATTTTTAAATTAGAACATTTAATTATGTCCAATAATACCACACTAGACTGATACTGATTGAGAACTTTAGATTTGATGACAATGTCCAGCAGATTCAGTACATCATCCCCTCTGGAATGAAAGAAGAACTGACTGCAAATGGTTGTTCTATGAAAATGTTTTGGCATTTTTGGCCTGTGGTCTATTTGCACCTAGAAATCCTGCACCTACAAAAACCACAACAATTTGTTGTGTAACATCATTTAAAAACACTTACAAACACTTTTCAGTATTTCCATTTTAGAAGCATGTTTTTAAAAACATGTGAAAATGAATCAGCGTGAATCAGGCACATGTGCACATTAAACAGGTGAAAAATGAGAGCCAGGTGTGTTCAGTGATCGTGAGCTGTGATTGGTGTGTGAGGTTTGACTGGCAATTGGTAGTAAAAAAAACAATATTGTTTTGGCTTTTTATACCTTTATAATTTTGAATTGTATTTTATTTAGTGCCAAAATAATGAATAGACTTTTTGAATTAAGACCAACCCTACAGATTGTATGACAGATTTAGTATGGCATGAAATGGCGTAAAATTACACACACGTTTGTGTTTGAGTGGAGGTTAAAGAGATCACTGCACACCCAGTTTGGAGACATTGTACTCTTCTCCTGTTGTACTCGAGCTAAACATGCATGGATGTTTATTTACCTGTTCTGGTCCCATTTGAATTTCTACACCAGACTCATAACTGATTTTCTTATAACTCTTTTAATATTGATACAAAAGTGTTAAAGTATTTATTCTGTAAAGAAAATTTGATTACATCATGTTTTAATTAAACTGTGTTTTTACAGTCAGAGATTTCATGCTGTTTTGTGTAGCTATCCAGACAGACTTTTACAAACTGGATAACACAACACATCTCTGTTTTATTTTGCTCTTATTTGCCCCACTAGGTAAGATGAGAAAGAGACTTAGAGCAAGTTTCAGACGCTCCTGTGCAGAAAGCCAAAGGTTATTCCTCACCCGTGTTATGTATAATGTTAATTAAGTACATTGTCCATTAAAGCTGTTGTTGTTTCTGTTCAGTCTCTTAGACACAGTAGAACCTACAGTCATGGCCAAATGTTTTGAGAATGAGGCAAATATTATTTTGTCAAATATATATTTTCACAGGATCTGCTGCCCTCTGGTTTTTTATCCGTGTTTGTCAGATGTCACATACAGAAATATAATTGCAATCATATTATGAGTAACAAAAGCTTTTATTGACAGTTAGAATGAGTTAATGCAGCAAGTCAATATTTGCAGTGTTGACCCTTCTTCTTCAGGACCTCTGCAATTCTCTGTGGCGTGCTCTCAATCAACTTCTGGACCAAATCCTGACTAATAGCAGTCCATTCTTGCACAATCAACGCTTGCATTTTGTCAGAATGTGTAGGTTTTTGTTTGTCCACCCGTCTCTTGATGATTGACCACAAGTTCTCAATGGGATTAAGATCTGGGAAGTTTCCAGGCCATGGACCCAAAATCTCTATGTTTTGTTCCCTGAGCCATTTAGTTATCACCTTTGCTTTATGGCAAGGTGCTCCATCATGCTGGAAAAGGCATTGTTGATCACCAAACTGCTCTTGGAAGTTGCTCTCGGACTACATTTTGGTACCATTCTTTATTCATGGCTGTGTTTTTAGGCAAGACTGTGAGAGAGCTGATTCCCTTGGCTGAGAAGCAACCCCACACATGAATGGTTTCAGGATGCTTTACAGTTGGCATGAGACAAGACTGGTGGTAGCGCTCACCTCGTCTTCTCCGAACAAGCTGTTTTCCAGATGTCCCAAACAATCGAAAAGAGGATTCATCAGAGAAAATGACTTTACCCCAGTCCTCAGCAGTCCACTCCCTGTACCTTTTGCAGAATATCAGTCTGTCCCTGATGTTTTTTCTGGAGAGAAGTGGGTTCTTTGCTGCCCTCCTTGAGACCAGGCCTTGCTCCAAGAGTCTCCGCCTCACAGTGCGTGCAGATGCACTCACACCTGCCTGCTGCCGTTCCTGAGCAAGCTCTGCACTGCTGGTAGCCCGATCCCGCAGCTGAAACACTTTTAAGAGACGGTCCTGGCGCTTGCTGGTCTTTCTTGGGCACCCTGGAGCTTTTTTGGCAACAATGGAACCTCTCTCCTTGAAGTTCTTGATGATGCGATAAATTGTTGACTGAGGTGCAATCTTTCTAGCTGTGATACTCTTCCCTGTTAAGCCATTTTTGTGCAGTGCAATGACTGCACGTGTTTCTTTAGAGATAACCATGGTTAACAGAAGAGAAACAATGATGCCAAGCACCAGCCTCCTTTTAAAGTGTCCAGTGGTGTCATTCTTACTTAATCATGATAGATTGATCTCCAGCCCTGTCCTCATCAACACCCACACCTGTGTTAATGGAGCAATCACTGAAACGATGTTAGCTGGTCCTTTTAAGGCTGGGCTGCAATGAAGTTGAAATGTGTTTTGGGGGATAAAGTTCATTTTCTAGGCAAATATTGACTTTGCAATTAATTGCTGTTAAGCTGATCACTCTTGATAACATTCTGGAGTATATGCAAATTGCCATTATAAAAACTGAAGCAGTAGACTTTGTAAAAATTAATATTTGTATAATTCTCAAAACTTTTGGCCATGACTGTAGAACAGTCAGCTGTGTGTCTGAGAAGAGAAAGGGGTCAGTATATCCACCTTCAGTATCACTTTGAAGTTTGTTGCCTATTAAAATATAAGAATCAAATTGGCATCTCGTATCGTAGTGTTAACTGTAAAGTGACTGGAAGTAGTTCTTTCTAATGAGTGTGAATTGTTTTGGTGTTTAGAGATTTGGACGTCCCTCCTGTTTCTACCGTTATGTCTTTGACGAGTGATTCATTAATGGGTGAACCTCCAGGTTTCAGTGGAGAGTCTTCAGTATCAAGTCAGAGGTTTGTGTGTTTGTCTAACTTGCTTTGCAGAATATACATTTTCTTTTTTTATTTTTATATTAAGCAATCAAATTATTAAACTGGATAAATCACAAATTTATCACTAAATCAAATATTGAGGCTCCACCAAAAATCACTCAGGACCACATAAAAAATTGCTTCATGAACATAACGATTAAGTACAGGTCTGGGTATATGGGGAGCAATAGTGTTGCATTCTCAATAGAGCTTTGGAGACAGTGCAGTTAGGCAGGTTTTACGACTATAAGTCAGTGGGGAACCGTCAGGGCCCTCTATGCCCTCTCAGAGGGCCTAAAATATTCTTAAAACATATATATATATATATATATATATATATATATTAGGGGTGGGCATAGATTAATTTTTTTAATCTAGATTAATCTCACTGAAATCTTGAAATTAATCTAGATTAATCTAGATTAATCTATATTAAAATGGCTCATATGCGTGCTACCCAAGTAATGACTAAAAGTCAGTTTTTGAGATAGGGTTTCTTAATACAGAGGGTGCATTAGACCAGGGGCTCATCTCCTGCTTCCAAAATGCATCAATGACTGCTTGAGGAAGCTGTTCTGTTTTGATACTTGAAGAAAAAAAAACATGCTCAATAAAATGTAGGCTACTCCTGTTCAACGGTTTATTCAGTTAAACATGAATTTGTAAGCCTACATACTGTACATTAAAAGGGGTTGATAACATGTTTATTCAGCTAAACATAATATTTGAAATGTAAGCCAACATTTAGTACATTTAACCTCACGGACATAATTTGTGGGGGACTTTTTCAAAAGCCGTTTTGGTCCTCTGCAGTTTTAACGGTTAAAAAGAAATATTTAAATAGCGACGAATCTAGCGCTAGGACCATGCAGAAAACGGCCGCTCCGAGCTCCGCTCCGGTAACACTTTACGTTCCTAAAATGAATTTTCCATGAAGCAAACCTGGCGACTTCGTGGCTGCATCCATGTAAACACACGAACGATTTGTAATTCACAGGTTTGAAAACTCGTTCTACTGTGCAATTTGGTTAAGAATACAGCCGAGCTAAACTATCAAGTTGAAAGTCATCACAGTTTGCTTACCCATTTTGACCCAGTTCCCAACCCAACTTTAAGAATAGATTAACGGCGATAATTTTTATATCGCCCGATAAGAGTATCAAATTAACGAACGCCGTTAACGGCCCACCACTAATATATATATGATATAATTGATCCAATTTTATTTTATCTATGAACAGTTTGACAATCGACATTTATTTTATTTTATTTTATTTTTTATTTATTATTTTTTTATTTTTGTACATATAACATGACAATAACAATACTCTGGGGTGAAGAACATATGACCAAAGGGTAAAATAATACAAAGGAGAAAAAAAGGGAGGGAAGGGGGGAGGGATTTTTTAAATATTACAGTTTTTTGTGTTTGTCCATGAGTGTGTGATTGTATGTGCCCATGTGTGTATAGGTGTGGTGAGGTGAGATATATGCAGATATATAAGTTAAATATTTGCTGTTTAGTGTTCGTTTGTGTTAGTGTGTGCATTCAGGTGCACATATACATATAAGATCTTTAGTATGTTTTATGTTTACATGTATTGTATTTGTATGTAAGGGGGGGTGTGAGGCTCACAGGCTAAGGTAACAATGTCATTTCAGAAGAGAAGTTAGTGTTGAAACCCATATGGACAGAGAATCTGTATCTGTGTGTGTATTAGAAGCGGGTGTATTATCAAGAGTAATATAGTCCAGAAGAAGATTTTTCCAGAGTGAGATGTCGGTTTTATGTCTTGTTTTCCAGTTCATGAGGATTGTTTTCTTGGCGATGGTTAAAGCTATAAGAAGCATTTTCGTATTAGTGCTATTAAGATTAGTGTTGGCTACGTCATTCAGTAAGCAGAGGGATGGGGATAGTGGGATGTGGGAATCGACATTTAAACATTTACAAAAATATAAGCAAATAAATTATTCACCCATGTCTATTCAATCTGTGTTGGAAGGTGAGGGGTTAAGTGGAAGCCTGTGAGCCTGTGTCTCCACCTATCAGCACTGTGATGCCCGCTGTTCGTTTACAGAGGGCCTGGCAGTGATAATTCAGCGCAATACCAGTTTCAAATGACAATAAAATTGACCAATCATATCTTCCCTCTTAGTGGGCGGGCTTAACTGTATGATAATTTCCGCCCGCTGTGGCGACGCTAGCTGTCGTTAGTGTACCACTGCTAGCTAGTTTCTATTCATTCCTTTGATGCCCTCGTGCGCGTTGTTTACATATTCCGCTTCCGAGGAACACGGAGCTGTGAACCTTATTTTGTTTGGAAACTTATTTTGCTTAAGATGTTATCTAGTACAGATATTATTGTTTATTGCGTTTCTAAGCTGTACTGTCGTCTCAGTATTTAAAATGTATTTATTGCAGTTAATTAGGAAAGGAAGGGGGGGGGGGGGATGGGAGCGGGCCCAGGTTTAATGGTCACGGTTCGCTACTGCTATAAGTTATATAGCTCACATACATCCCCTTAGCAAAAAGTAGTATACTTAAAGTTCATTTTATTAAGTATACTTCAGTATAAGTATAGCAAATATACTACAGACCATATACTTTAAGTGTACTAGAAAGTATACCAATTTAATATTTTTTCGGACTAAATTGGAACATTTCTAGTTTATAAAAGTATACTTTAAAGTTCATTTTAAGTTTTCAAAAGTACACTTTATAGTATAAAACTAGTATACTCATCTGTATGCTATCAATGTACTTAGTATATCCTTCTTGTATGCTTAAAGTATACCACAAGTACACTTATTAATATACTGCCATTGTACTAGTTATACTTTGAGTCTATTTTTATTGTATACTTTAAGTATACTGTTATTTCACTAGTTTACTTTAAGTTTGCTTGGCATATTACTTGTAGCTTACTATTTATGTACTTGAAATATACTCCTTAAAGTATTCTTAAAGTTTACTGTATATACACAAGAGTGTGATGCATTTACAAAATCACAAGACAGAATATTGAAAACAAGTTCGATATATTTTCAAATATTTCACACATTTCAAAAACATATACATATGAAATAACGTCCTTCCTTACTGGAGAAAACGAAAGGAAATAGTTCACATTTGCATGTAAAAAAAATAAACATAATGGTCTCTCCAAGATTAAGTCCTTGTTTGTAAAAAGTGGTAATGTGACTCTAGGGTGCGAGATAAGTACGGAACTTTATTTAACACGTGAAAAGCGCAGACAGCGCTTGTGAAACACTTAGGGCGTACTCACACTAGGCACGGTTTGCTCGTTCCGTGCCGGGGCCCGGTTATCCCCCCTCCCCACTCCCCCTCTGGCCTGCACTCACACTGGCTTTATCAAGCCGACCCGAGCACGCTTACGTCATCACAACGCCGCTTTATTTGGAAAAAAAGCACGCTCGCACAACACTATGGAGTTCACGATTCTCTTTTTATTGTATTTTTTGAGTCGTTTTGGGAGTGCAGAAACACGGTGCAAGCACAGATTTATCGATAATTTAACACAACGATTGTCTGCTAATCGCTTTGCCGCTATGACTGTTTAACGTGAGCATCGCATCACTGACGTCATGTTTGAGTTCCAGCGAAATGAACCAATCACACGAGGCACCAAGCGGGCCCGGGCACGGATAGCGCTCACACTAGAAGCGAACCGTGCCCGAGTCCACATGAATCGTGCCCTGGCCCACCTCTTCAAGCGGGCCCGAGCACGGTTAACTGATCCGGGCCCGGGCACGGTTGGAGCGCTCACACTAGCCAAACGAACCGTGCTTCGGCAGGCAACCGTGCCCGGGCCCGGATCACAGAGCCTAGTGTGAGTACGCCCTTATACATGTAAACATGATCGACTCTGACAAAGACGAGCACGGGACACTGCACATTACATAGACAAACCACATAAGCCCCGAGTGATCACTAGACGAGCCACAGGTGAGATCAATTAACACACTCGGGGGGGGGGGGGGGGGGGGGGGGGACACTCAGACACAACTACACCCACGGAGATCCACAGACAACTAGACATAGACAACATAAACACACGCCCAAAGGGGAGGGGTCAGGGGCTGTAGCGTGACGGGTAAAGCAAAACTTGTGCATATGCTTGTAAAAATGTTAACATAAACATAACATTTTAAACTCCAGCATTACACTATTAATATATAAATTAAACATTAAGCATGAGTCAATGACTTGACATTTATTATGCACTTGGAGCAAGAGTAAGTATTAGTAAGTATTAGTACTTTGTGGCAGAAAGATGTAAAAAAATTTTTAAGTATTAATGTACTTAGTCTTAGACTTCTGTTTATACTTTTCAGTATAAGCCAAAGTATACTTCACTATACTATTCATCTGTTACTGTTTAGTGGTCATTATTCATGTTTACATTCTGTTTGTAATAAACAACTCTACATCCTGTCTTGTCTCCTCATTGTTACACATTTAATGTTTTCCACCATTGTTTTCCATTCTCAGTGACTGTCCTCAGGAAACAAATTTGCTGATGACATCAGTATTTATTCCTGAAACAATCGACAATTCAGAGGATAAGAACAGTGATACATACAGGTAGTGTATTTACTTATTTCATTTTGATCTTCACACAAACCAGTCAGTTGATTAAGTTGTTGTGTCCTGCAGGTTCCAGTGCCCTCACGCTGGTGTGTTCCAGTGTAAAATCACCAACCTCGTGTTTGAGATGGAGGATAAAGGGGAGGTGCTGTACAGAATCGTCTCCTGGGACATGCGTCTCATGGACGGGTTAGGACACATGCAGCCTGCAGGACCCCTGTACAAAATAGACTGCTTTGAAGGTTCAGTCAGTCATCTGCACCTCCCACACTGTGAAGTGACGTCTGGTAAATCATGTTTGAAGCTTCATAAGATTTTTTTGTCTTTTCATCCCTGAAAATCATCATTACTTACACAGTTCAGGGTCATAATTACTGGTGCATCAGAGACAGACAGACAAACAAGTAACATACACAACAGACATTTCCAACAAAACAAAATAATGGAACATAAAGATGGAGACTAGAACTCACACAATCAGGCTATAGAAACACATCAATAGACCAGCGAAGATAAACTGAACACACAGGGTAACATGGGGAATAAACCAGTCACACAAAACACAATAAACCTAACCAATGTATATACCACAATAAATAAACTATACAAAATTCTGTTGTCCTTAAATAATGATTTTTCTGGTTGTGTGTTCCAGAGGATCATCAGGTTGAACTGGCTGTGGCACATTTCACTGGTGATAATGTAGAGGTCATTAAACCAGTGAAAGTGACAGACACACACGTGATTGTAGCCATCAGTGGATTCTCTCGCTTTGGACTGATAGCCAAGATGTTCCCTGTCCGCCACATCAGTGCACAGGTGCTCCCTTTCTATAAACCAATAGCTGGAAAACAAAACCTGAAACAACTACACATCCATCTGCTCCCAGGGAATGTACCAGTGAAAGAGGTACTCCACCTTTATTAAAACAAGTGATGTGTGCTTTATAGATGAAAGTAAAAATAATCACTGTCCTGAATATTGTAAAAATGGGACATTGGTGCTTTAAATACTGCGACTGAGGTCGTGTAAAGTGCTAAAAGTGTTTTTCAAGTTCTAGTCAGCTAGAAAGTCCAGCACAGTTTGTCAATTTTATGGAATCAGATGTGCTTAAACAAGGAAACAACCAAACTGCTCTGAGTTACCAAAACCTCTAAATCTCCAAATGGTCACATTTTGAACACTTGGACTAAACTCATCACTGGGTGGTTTTACAGAAACTCTTCATGCTAGGATCTCTGTAGTTTTGTTTATTGAGATCAGTGACACTTTGAACATCACTTGAAAACATAAGTCCTCTCATTTGAAGGTGCAGAGTGAGTCTGTGGATTTTACGTACATCAGGACCAGCTCCACATGCCAGCTGATCCCTGGTAGGAAATACAGAACTTGTTGTGAGCAGTACGTCCCCCAGCCAAAGGTAACCACAAACATGTAAACATAATCCAGTTGCTGATATAAACTGATATAAAGCCAGAGTTTCATTTTGTATCTTACCAAACTGCCATTTTTATTTCTGAGGTTACAATATTTGACTGTGACTATGGCCCAAACTACCACCCCACATTCGAGGTGTTCGTTGAAGTAGACAATGTCACAGTGAGTCTTTTGGATGAAAAAGACGAGGAAGTGTGGGAACCCCACAAGCTCTACCTCACAGGAAGTGCATGTGCGTCTCCGCTTGGTAATGCACATATTAAAGTGTACATACAAGTGGTATATACAAATTGGGGTATAATTTGCAGTAGATGTTAATAGAACGAATAGCTAATTATTTGATTGTATTTCTTATAGATATTTAAAGAGCTTCATATGGAGATCTACTGTTTGATCAATGCTGGTTGCCTTATATTGAAATTTTGCTTCTGATTTTACAAACTAAGTTTATGCTGATATAAATTTCAGGTTGCCGTACATTTTTCAACTTGACCTGTTCATCTGCTGTCTGATATCTCACCACATCTCCATGTGCTTTTGTAATAGGATAATCATTCATATTGTAATGCCCCCGGGTTGAGCAATAAGAAGGCGGACACAAAAGCTGAGAAGAGCAAGATTTATTAGACGCAGATCCAAGCTCATAGTCATAACCACAGTGCGCGGTTTAAAAGCCAGTAAAATCAGGAAAAGACTTAAGACTTGTAATAATACAAGACTTAAAGGAAAGGACTTAATACATAACAGGTTTAAACATATTCATAGACAAAATATTCAAAACGGAGTCGCAAGTTACGACAGAGCTAATGAGAGAATGCGATACCAAGAAACGTAAGAAATAATAAACATTCACTATAAAAATCAATATCAAGCACAAACGAATCAGTTTGTGTCCCACCAGGCTTTCTGTAGCAGAGATGCCACCGATAACAGTGCTACGTGTGACACCGAATCATTTCTCAGATCACCGTTACAGTAAGAGAGGAGCTGTGTATTCCCATACTAATGGGAACGCATGTAGTAGCAGGAAGCATTTTCTGACTAGACATTTGATTTCAAGTTTTTTTAAAAAGGTGAAATAATAACATCTTGTCCCTGTGTTGTCCCATCAGGTTGTAGTACAGAGACACCACTGCTCAGTGTGGGTGCAGGTATGAGCTTTCAGCACGTACAGTTCTGATGTGCTTCTGCTGTACAACTGTTGAAGAATTTAGTGCATATATTAGTGTGTGTGTGTGTGTGTGTGTGTGTGTGTGTGTGTGTGTGTGTGTGTGTGTGTGTGTGTGTGTGTGTGTGTGTGTGTGTGTGTAAAATCATTCTAACCTCAGAAAAAATGACTTTCACCTGTATGTTTTCATGTTTTAATTCCAGGTGTTGCGTTTGTGAATACACACAGGGAGGAGCTCATTCAGAGAGTTTCCTCAGTGATGGAGATAGCAGACTGTCTCCAAAGCAAAAATATGATCAGTGATGAAATGTACAGCAGCATACAAGCAGCAAGAACTTCTCAGGAGAGAATGAGGATCTTATACCAAGCTCTGACATGCAGAGCGGTGAAAGAAGAGTTCTATGGAATCCTTAAGCAGAAGCAGTTGGCCTTGGTACAGGACCTGGAGTCTGGACCCAGCCAAGCTTAATTTCTAAATATTTGGTGAAACACATGAACATGTTCACATAGTTCCAAGCTGAGCTGTGGAGGTGGATGGTCCCTCTTCTTCTGGGAAATTGACAGTCACATTCTGTTACAAGACCGACACACACATTATCAGGACAGTTCACATGGAATGCTCTCTATACACCATATATCGTAGGTCTCTCAGTATCTTGCTGCTCTGAGGCAGCAGAGATTGTTTCTTCATCATCCAGGCTCTTGTGTCCTGGGAGGTTGTTGGATCTCACAAGCTTCCTCCAGGGATTCCTTCCGCTATAGGCCGGACACTGTTCTGACAGAGCCAACTCTTCTGCTTGTGTAAAAGGCGGTGGTGGTGATGGTGATGGTGGCTCCTCCTGTTCAACGTGCCTCAGCTTTCTTCCTATTAGCTACAGAGGCAGAATCAACTATAAGCAGTGTCTAACTATAGGCAACACGGTGGCTTGGTGGTGGCACATTTGCCTCTCAGCACTGGGGTCTTGGGTTCAAGTCCTTATCTGAGTGGAGTTTCCATGTTCTCCCTGTGTCTGCGTGGCTTTCTTCCCACAGTCCTAACATGGAGGTTAGGTAAATTGGCATTCTCTGACAAAATACTCCATCTGAGTGTGTCTGTGTTTCTTTGTTAAATAAAAAGCAGTGGTCTGAGTGTCTGTGCATGAATGTGTGTGTGCTTGTGTGCCCAGTGGTGGATGGTGCTCTGTCACTAGGGTCTGTCCTCTCTCCCCTTCATGCACCCCATTCAGTCCCCCAGGTTAGAGGCGTGTCTTCCGGTAGAGAGTACGCTGTGCGCAATTGGCTGCTGCTCCTTGCCGGTGTGTGATTGGTCGTGTAAGACTTGTACCTGTGTTAAAATTGTAAAGCGACCTTGGTTATCTTGAAAGGCGCTATATAAATAGAACATTCATAGGCTACAATTAAGAAAAAGTCATACCATTTTGTACTACGTTTTTGTATTTCATTTTGTTCTGATGCCATAAAAAAGAGCTGAAAACATGAGTACAGTATTCTAATTTCTAAAGATCAATTACTTTAACATTATTTTGGCATGTCCTTCTGCTAAATATCGAATTATGTTTAATAAATTAATTTGCCTCCTCTATGGATCACCACCTTATCCTGGTAGAGGGGTTTGCGTGTCTATGTGATCCTATGAGCTAGGTTGGAGCTAGGGCCAGACAAAGAGTGATCCAAAAACCCCTATGGAATTCAGAAATAACAGGACCCAGATACCCTCGCCCGGATCAGGGTTATCGGGGCCTCACCCTGGAGCCAGGCCTGGGGGAGGGGCTCCTTGGCGAGCGCCTGGTTTCTACCCATGGGGCCCGGCCGGACAGAGTCCGAAGGAGATACGTAGGTTCACTCTCCCATGGGCCAACCGCCTGTGGGAGAGGTAGTACTAGGGGTTTGGTGCATTGTGGATTGGGCGGTGGATGAAGGTGGGGGCCTTGGCGTACCGATCCTCGGTTAGTGAAGCTGGGTCTTGGGACATGGAACGTAACCTCTCTGGTTGGGAAGGAGCCTGAGCTGGTGTGTGACGCTGAGAGACACCAACTAGATATAGTTGGACTCACCTCAACACACAGTTTGGGTTCTGGAACCAATCCTCTCAAGAGAGGCTGGACTTTATTCTTTTCTGGAGTTGCCCAGGGTGAAAGGTGGAGGGCTGGAGTGGGCTTACTCAAAGCTCCCCGGCTCGCTGCCTGTGTGTTGGTGTTTTCCCTGGTAGACAATAAGGTTGCTTCCCTGCGCCTTCGGGTTGGGGAACGTGCTCTGACTGTTGTTTGTGCTTATGCTCCAAAAGGCAGTTCTGAGTACCCAGCCTTCTTGGAGTCCTTGGAGGGGATACTGGAAGATGCCCCTTCTGGGGATCCCATTGTTCTGCTGGGGGACTTCAATGCTCATGTGGGCAACGATAGGAAGGGCGTGATTGGGAGGAATAGCCTCTCCTATCTGAACCCGAGTGGTATTTTGTTATTGGATTTCTGTGCTCGTCACAGTCTGTCCATAACGAACACCATGTTCGAGCACAGATGTGTCCATAAGTGCACATGGCACCAGGACACCTTAGGTCGCAGTTGTAATCGTGTCGTCTGACTTGCGACCGTGTGTCTTGGACACTTGGGTGAAGAGAGGAGATGAGCTGTCAACCGATCGGATGGTGGGCGAGGATGCTGGTGTAGCGGAGACTGCCCAAGACATTGCAATATCACAAAGTGAATTACTTTCACCTTGGAAGGGCAAGAGACTAACCCATCCACAGCTCTTTCATTGTATGTAAACATAAACACTGATCCTCCGCTCGGTAACAATCACCAAGGAATTCATACTCCTAATGGCTCACTTCTCCCAAAAGCTTAGGAAGACTTAACTTATCTGATCGTCTGAGAGTAAAACAAAGACCCTTAACGTGCTCTGGCCAGGATCAACCCTTCTCAGGAGGGCACAGAGCACAGAGAGCAGGAAAGGTCTACACTCGTAAACCTAAATCACAGGCCTATCTGATTGACCAAGGTTTAACCCTAGTTTATAACACCTGTGACAGAAATGATTGATTAGATCATGTTTAGTTATTATAAGAGATCATTGTGAACTTTATGATTTCGTACTTGTCCATTCTGACTAAGCAGGACTACAATAATGAAGTAGTGTGTTTCAGTGTAATCATGTACTTATGTTTAGTTCATATTATGCATGTGTGCTATACTGTGACCCAGGTCAGGGGAGTGTGAAGGGTAAGAGCACTCTGTTAACTGGTAGTCACTAGGCTACTATACTTGGGTCATTTAGCTTTCTCTGTGTTTAACTGATACATCAGTAGCTAACTCTAGGGAAGTTCATATTAGGAGATACACACATGTGAGACAAAGTAGCCTGCTGGGCGCCTATGTTTTGGAACATGCTGTGCTAAAGATAACCTGCTGTTAGAACTGCTGAACTGTGTTTAATAACATGATATCAATTGTCTAGTCGGAAAATGTTTCCTGCAACTGCATGCAGTCCAGTCAGCATGCAAACACACAGCTCACTGTCCCTACCCACCAGCCCTCCATGGTCCATCTGCTGTGTTTTATTGTCTAGACGACATTAAAATACTAAATGTGTCACAATTTTCTGCAGCTAAACAAAGACCAGATTGAATTCCATGTTACTGGGAAAGGTGAACTGAAAAATTATTCACTGTTACACCCAGTGTTGTTATCTGTGACAATTACATACTGTGTTTTTAAAAAATCCTGTGTGTTGTGAAGGAACCTTCACTTTAATGTTTGTATCGTGCACTCTGTGATCTAAATATATCCAAGATGTATGACTCTCAAAAACTGAGAATTTAAAAACTTCAACATGTTTTTTTATGTCAGCCCGTCAGGACTACTGTATCTAAATCTAAAATCTAAATCTTGCAGAGGTCACAAAATGCTCCAGTCAGAATTCTGAGAAGAACGAGTGAGTACATTTCACATACTCTGGCGGCTGCCTTTACTTTAGTAATAGTTTACTTTACTTTAGTAACTTTAGGGCAGTCATGGCCTGGTGGTTAGGGAACTGGTCTTGTAACCGGAGGGTCGGGGGTTCGATTCCCAGACGTGAGGCCATGACTGAGGTGCCCCTGAGCAAGGCCCTTAACCCTCAATTGCTCACTTGTATAAAAAATGTAAGTCGCTCTGGATAAGGGTGTCTGCCAAATGCCATAAATGTAAATGTAGTAATACTTTAGTAATAGGTTACTTTCACTTTCAATGGCCTTCAAACACCTTCATGCTTTCAACACACTGTACTTCAGTGCATGGACAAAATTTTGATTTCATAGGTGGGGGGGACACAAATGGCTTGAGAACTGGGGTGGGGGGGGGGGTTCGGCTAAACCACAACCTAGAGGTGTCACGTTACAGCCACTGACCCCTCCCTTTTGGGCGTGTGTTTATGTTGTCTACGTCTAGTCGTCTGCGTCTGTGGATCTCCGTGGGTGCGGTCAGAGTTGCCAGGTTCGCGGTTTTCACGTCAAATTGGGATTGTTTTAAAAGCTAGCCGCGGGTAAAAATTCTGGGGTGGCGGGGTGCGTTTTTTTGGGCTACTATTTAGTTGGGCTACCGCGGGAGTTACAAGTCAAACGTGTACAAGTCAACACTAAGAACCAGGAGAACATAACGACATAAGGGAGGACAGTGTGAAACGGAGGGAGGGAAGGGGGAGGGGGGGGAGAAAGCAAGCAACAAACACAGACACATAATGTGAAGAGCAAACAGCAAGCAATGATTAAAAGTTATTTTCTTTTTGCTAATTATGTTACTATTAAATGTTCTTGACTGGGATGTAGCGGATACATATGTTAGTTTATGGATTTTGAACGGGGCACCATCCTGATTGCTCAGGAACCAGTATTGTGATAACGGAGTTAGGTGGAATATGGTTTGATCAGTCTCATTACTAAAGGGTTAAGTTCTGGTTCCGCGCAGTGACCTAATACCATCGACCAAAATATGCATTTATCACCGTGACCGGATGAATAAATGTCCACATTTATTAAATGGTTAATATTACAATTGATACAAAGCATATGAATGATTTGGCTCAAATTGAAACTAAACCTATATGTGAATCTACTAATTTAAACCAGGGATATAATAATGAACAACAAAGAATATTAAATTAAACAACAACAGCGAATGATACAGTTATCGACGGTCATGAGATTTAAATGTATTATATGATTATCCTAAGGCTTGCCTAACTAGCGTAGGACCCAGGGACAGACACGAGGTCTTTAGAGAGAGAATAGAAAAGAAGAAAGAGGAAGTTTGGGCAGGTTAATGGCAACAGTATTTACTAATTTGGACTTCGGGAGAGATAGAAACTGGCAACCCCAAAACAGCATGAACTGAGCGTCTAAAAGCCTAGTTTATACTCGACGCGCCGCGAGCGGCGCGAGGGTCCGCGCGGCGAAAATGACGTAATCGCTGTGGCTCCGCCCGTGCGCGAGGGCATCGCGCGCTGTCGCGGCGCGAGGTCGTGCACCTCTCGAATTTTGTAACTTCGCGCGCGCGCCGCGCTTCAGCGCGATGGACAAAGTCATGTTTGCAGGGTTCATACACCTATACAAGGTGGAATTAAAGCACTTGTACGTCACGTTAAAGGTCCATTTCAATATTTCCCAGCACGTTAAACTTAATTAAGTTAAATATTTATACATATACTCGAAATAATTCGCTTTTTATCACATTATTTAATGGTAGTTTATTTTCAAAACGCCCAATCTTAACGTCTTCACGTTCTCTCATGTTTCGTCCTGGAATTACAAGAGGCTCGTATTTGTTAACGTAATTTCAACATTTTAATGTACTTTAGCCTAAATTCCAGCACTTTTCAAACCTGAAACACAAAGCAACATCAAAATGCGTCAGGTAAATGTTCATTCCCCTTTTTTTGAGGGGTGTTTCTTTATACTACCACATATCGTTTCGGACAACATTGCAAAGCCATATTTATGTTTGATGCCTGGTGTATATATACGGTCTCTGGTCAGGTAAAAATGTTCTTTCCCCGGTTTTGCAGAGGTTTTTTATTCTCCACTGCCACCTATCGCCACCTATCGTTTCGGAGAACACTGCAGCGACGCTCGCGACGTTCGCGAAAGTATAAACGCCTACACCGCTCGCGCAGGGTCGCGCGAGGTGGGCGGAGTAGCGCGCTACGGTCGCTCGCGAAAGTATATAAGGCTTTACTTCGACGAAGAGGCGTGGTTACGCGGACCAACCTGTGCGCGTTCACGGTTCGTTTCTTGAGGCAGCTAAGGTCTGCGGAGCAGGTCATGTGAGACGGCTCGGGTCGCGGAGACTTAGCGGTGACGTCACAGTCGAAGCTGGAGTGCGCAGACAAACTTGTGAAGATACTTGACTGAGAAAGATGAGCTTGACTTGAACAACTAGACGAAATAAAAGTACTTTTGACGACGAAACGTAGAATAAAGAAAATAAAATAAAATAAAAAAGAATCTTCTGTTGGACTCGGTGAGAGCGTTAGTTGCGGTTTCTTGGCATCGCTCTTCTGGACACTGCGGTGTTCGGCGTGAGTCCAGCGAACAGTCGCGATGGTTTGGCGTGTTCGAGTCTTTGAGTCTCGGAGACTCTGGCGAAGTTCTCCAAGTCTTCCCAAATTACCAGGCTGCCAAGCTCTTTGTTTCGCTTCGAGCTAGGGCTTTTAAAACAAGTTTTAGGGGCGTAATTGTAAGGCGCTTTCATGTTCATCAGGCCATTGACCATTGGCCTTTATTAATGAATATTCATGACCTCTGCCCAGACAGGGGAGAGAAAGAGAGAGAGAGAGAGAGAGAGAGAGAGAGAGGGGGAGAGCGAGGAGTGCCCGTCTTTCCAGGTCTAGTTAATGACTTAACCAAAGAAGACAGATTAACACAATTCGAAGACAAAGTAAACTAACCCTAAATAAATTGTCTTACATACTCTGCCTAAACAAGAATTAATTTGGTTCTATTAGTCTACACATTGAGCCATTCTCAATTTCCACTTTTGGACAACAAATGACATAATGCACAGACAGGCATAAATGTGAGGTCACATACGTACACATGAGAATGATTACATTCGATGAGTAACATACAAACTAATACATAGATATGCATCAATGTGGTGTGTTTATACAGTAACACGTATTCTAATAAGATCACTTAATACTGAATACATGAGAGATCATAAGTTGTGTCTCTATATCAACCACATGGCACAATGTTCACATTTAAATGGTCTTGTGATCCTTTGTTCTTAAGGCTGGAAAGCTGAATACTGGTTTCAAGAATAATTAATCTTTCCTTGTATGGAAGGTAGTCAAGTTCGGTGTCTCTAGACTGCATTCGCCGAGCTGGTTCCTGTAGGCTCAATCCCAATTCTGTGTACAGTTCAGATTTGGAGTTACAGAGATCTCTGAAATATTTGTATCTTCAGCTCTGGATTATAGCACAGGACATAGAGTGGGTTTAAACTGTGGGCAATCAGATAAGGTTGGAATTTAGAGTTTTATGGTCCTTCCTGACTGTGGTCCCAGTGTCCTCCGACGAAGGTTGGTTTTGACCAGCCTCTCTTAGATGGCCTCTCTCCCAAGCTCAGGAGATCATAAGGTCAGCATTGTAGGCTTTTGGGAGGTAAACACCACTATGGATGTGGGTCCTTTGGGGCCTGTTGCTGTTGTAAAGAATCAGTGTTTATCTTTACATACCATCAAAGAAATCTGGGTGAGTCAGTCTCTCAGCCTGGTTCACACTACACGACTTTTCAGTCGTCAGGTTTTTGTGCCGTCCGCACTACACGACTGGTCGTGCTGTAATCGCGAGTCTTTCAGTTATTGTGGCTTTCACACTACATGACTGATCGGCGACGCGGGCTCATTAAACGACTGGGGAATCGCCGACTCATCTGGCTGCCGTCCAAAAACACGAGAACACGAAAACGAAACTCTCTCAGAACCAGCAACACCACGTAGAAGAAAAAAAAGAATGTACATGTACTCCACATTTTCGTTATTGTTTTTTTTTTTTACCGTTTATACACTCCATAGTCCCAAGTTGCCAGAATTATTTCATCTCTCCGTTGCAGTGAACATATAATCAATCGCACTCAGGCCCGTCGCGATGGGGCAGGCAAACCAGGCAATTGCTTGGGGCCCCAAGCTGGCCTGGGGCCCCCAGACAACAACAGGTTAAGAATTAAATGCAGCGACAAACTGTGTGAGCCCCCCTTTACATTCTCAAAGTCATGAGCAATGACACTGTTCTCAGAATCCCCCTCAAGGGGCCCCTCCCACCAGCCGCTGAAGGCAGGCAGACACTGTCCTGGCAGACAGCCAAGTTTTAGACGCCGGCAAATATGAAACTTAACCATGAAGCGAATTTATACATCAGGAAGCCAAAAGAGAAAACAAAAGAAGGAAGAGGAACACAAAAAAACTAGTGGTGGGCCGTTAACGGCGTTCGTTAATTTGATACTCTTATCGGGCGATATAAAAATTATCGCCGTTAATCTATCTACTAAATGGGTAAGCAAACTATGATGACTTTCAACTTGACAGTTTAGCTCGGCTGTATTCCTAACCAAATTGCACAGTAGGGGCAAGAACGAGTTTTCGTCGCTATTTAAATATTTATTTTTAACCGTTAAAACTGCAGAGGACCAAACCGGCTTTTGAAAAAGTCCCCCCCAAATTATGTCCGTGAGGTTAAATGTACTAATTGTTGGCTTACATTTCAAATATCATGTTTAGCTGAATAAACATGTTATCAACCCCTTTTAATGTACAGTATGTAGGCTTACAAATTCATGTTTAACTGAATAAACCGTTGAGCACGAGTAGCCTACATTTTATTGAGCATGTTTTTTTTCTTCAAGTATCAAAGTAGAACAGCTTCCTCAAGCAGTCATTGATGCATTTTGGAAACAAGAGATGAGCCCCTGGTCTAATGCACCCTCTGTATTAAGAAACCCTATCTCAAAAGCTGACTTTTATTTATTACTTGGGTAGCACACATATGAGCCATTTTAATATAGATGAATCTAGATTAATTTCAAGATTTCAGTGAGATTAATCTAGATTAAAAAAATTAATCTATGCCCACCCCTAAAAAAAACACAAGACAGTGGTAAGTGATGATTTACACTGTATAAATTAGGCCTACCTGTACAAATGGTGTAATTTAGCAGCGGGTAGGCTAAAAACAATATATACAGTTGTGATCAAATTTATTCAACCCCCACTGAAATAAAGTGTTTTGGCCAGTTTGACATTGATTTTGATCATTTCAGTCATCTTCTTTACAATTATATCAAAGAGGCACTTATAAATTAGACAAACATAACATAATATTTATGATGGAATAACCACAAATGTCTTTACTGTGCTCACATCATTATCAGTTTTATTCAACCCCCTAGTGACATTATTTTTTAGTACTTAGTACAACATCCTTTTCCAGTTATGACAGCTTTCAAGCGTGAAGCATAGCTTGACACAAGTGTCTTGCAGCGACCTATGGGTATCTTAGCCCATTCTTCATGGGCAAAAGCCTCCAGTTCAGTCACATTCTTAGGCTTGCGCACTGCAACTGCCTTCTTTAGGTCCCACCAGAGGTTCTCAATTGGATTTAAGTCTGGTGATTGCGATGGCCACTCTAGAATGTTCCAGCCTTTCATGTTCAACCATGCTCTAGTGGACTTGGATGTGTTCTTTCGGATCGTTGGAAGGTCCAACGTCTCCCAAGCCGCAGGTTTGTGACTGACTCCATCACATTTACCTCCAAGATCTCCTGGTACTGAAGGGAATTCATGGTACCCTGCACACGTTGAAGCTTTCCTGTACCATTAGAAGCAAAACAGCCCCAAAGCATAATTGACCCCCCGCCATGCTTCACAGTAGGCAAGGTGTTCTTTTGTTCATAAGCCTGGTTCTTCCTTCTCCAAACATAGCGCTGGTCCATTGTCCCAAACAGTTCTAATTTAGTTTCATCTGACCACAGTACACTGTTCCAAAACCTTTGTGGCTTGTCCACATGACTTTTGGCATACTGCAGTCGACTTTTCTTGTTCTTTGGAGTCAGCAAGGGGGTGCGTCTGGGCGTTCTGGCATGGAGGTCTTCGTTATGCAGTGCGCGCCTTATTGTCCGAGCTGAAACTTCAGTGCCCACATCTGACAGGTCTTTTTTCAGTTCCTTAGCAGTCACGCGGGGATTTTTCTCCACATTACGCTTCAGGTAGCGCACAGCAGTCGCGGTCAGGATCTTCTTTCTGCCACGACCAGGTAACGTTTCCACTGTGCCCTTTAACTTGAACTTGCGAATGATACTTCCGATAGTGTCTCTTGGAATATTTAACAACTTTGCAATCTTTTTATATCCATTGCCATTCTTGTGAAGAGCAATAACCTCTTCTCTTGTCTTCTGGGACCATTCTCTTGCCTTCACCATGCTTGGAAACACACCAGTAGATGTCTAGAAGGAGCTGAGTATCACAGTCCTTTTAAATCTGCCTAATTGGTGCTTATCATGCTTGATTGCTGCTCGTTGACATCCACAGATGTTTTCAATACCTGATGGAAAACACTGGAATGAACCTCTGTTCTTAGGAGTGGTAGTCGTAAAGGGGTTGAATAATTGTGTCAATGAAGAAATCACAAAAAGGCCATTTAATACTTTATGACAAAAAAAATTGATGCTATCTTAGTTGCATTTAGTTCTTTAACAAGTCCTTGTAAGATTTCATTATGAACACAATTACAAATGTGCACTGAATTCCATAAAACCCTTCGCAGCATTGGGGGTTGAATAAATTTGATCACAACTGTACGTCCCGGGTAATCCCATACTTAAATCTGCTATGTTCAGCTACAAGTAGTAAATTTGTAAAGTAGTTAGTTTGAGGTGTATATGCTGTGGTTCTTGAAGGTGGACCGCGGCCAGATATGTTTTTTTTTTTTTGGCCGGAAGGGGGTTTGGGCATGAGATTTCTGGTGTGGAGGTTGGGGGGGCCCCGGTTGGTGTCTTTGCTTGGGGCCCCCAAATACCTTGAAACGGCACTGATCGCACTATTTCTCCAGTGCTGTCACAATAACTTAAACACAGTGTTGTAGTAAAGTTGTAAGAAAGGTGAGGATTTTGTGTGTTTGCTGGGTTACTGTTTTGAAAGCATTCTTGAAAGTTTTTTACATTCTTCAGAGATATCTTCAGCGGTGCCGCGGTTCTCTCTCCGCTTTCCCATTGGCTGTAGCTAGACGCTGCTGCCGACTCTCAGTCGCCGACTGCTAGATATTAAACATGCTAGATATCTGCCAGTCGTTTGCGACCAGTCGGCGACCAGTCGGCGACGGCTCGGCGAGCGTCTTTCAGCAGTTCACACTACACGACTGAGCGAGCGACGAGTGATCGCCGATTCGCCACCGACCACAGTTTTTGTCGGCGATCAGTCGGCGACTGAAAAACCAGCCTAAAATCGTGTAGTGTGAACCAGGCTTTAGATGGCCTCTCTCCCAAGCTCAGGAGATCATAAGGTCAGCATTGTAGGCTTTTGGGAGGTAAACACCACTATGGATGTGGGTCCTTTGGGGCCTGTTGCTGTTGTAAAGAATCAGTGTTTATCTTTACATACCATCAAAGAAATCTGGGTGAGTCAGTCTCTCAGTTCAGTGGGAAAGGATTCCATTTTGGGTGTCACAGTGAAATGGCGTTTAGCTGTCTCTACTACAGGGATATAAAACTGAATAACTAAGAAAATACAAATGTTACAATATTATTAATGACTAATATAATTAGCAATACTGATAATAAACAAACAAACAAAATACTGTCATAGACATAATTTTGCCTTTTGGTTCAAATCTGTGACAGACATATGCTTTGGGCTAGTTTAAGCTTCTGAAGGGCGGGTTTTACACTGACTTTGGGCTGGACATATTTGTAGGACCTGGCAACCCTGGGTGCGGTTGTGTCGGAGTGTTTTCTGCGTGGTCCTAGCGCTTGATCCCTCTCTTAATATATTGGTTTTCAATCATGAAAACTGCAGGGGACCAAAACCGGCTTTTGAAAAAGTGCATGGACATGTCCCCCCAGCCCCCCAAATTACGTCCGTGTATACACATTAATTCCAGTATATATTCTTAATCATTTCATACAGAGCATGGAAATTTGTGTACATTTAAATTTGAACTCTTCAGTTTTCTGCACACAAATTACTATGACGATGGCGGAGCGGCGAAGGACAAGACGCAATCCTCGGCTTTGGCGACAGACATCACTTTTATTGTAACACAGATAGCGCATAAAGCGCACGCAAAACACGTAACAGACACGGGCAACGTGTAGACTCTGACAACGACGAACACAGGACACTGCGCGAGCACACATTAAATAGACAAACCACATAAGTCCCACGTGATTACAAGATGAGCCACAGGTGAGACGGATTATCACAAGACTCAGGCTGCATCTCAATTCAGGGGCTGCAGCCTACGTAGACCGCGTAGACCGCAGCCCACGGTGGCCACACACTTCGAAGGCCGGGTAGGCTGCATCTCACGGCTGTTAAATGAGACAGTCTAGTCTTCGCAAGATGTATGTTTGCGTGACCACACTCTGCCCCGTTACGTTACATACGTGTTAGCGCGCTGTCCGACAAATATCACATCACCCACAAATGCCTAAAAGAAAATGCGTTGAACATGTATTAACATGTTTGGCGGGAAGTATAACTTCATAACAAAATTCAATGTATTTTTATAAACGTTACTCTTTAGTAAATACTCAAAGCACATGTTTACCTGCAATATCATTAATAACTGGCATGTTATTTAGCATCTCACTGCAGTATAAATGTCCATATTTAAAAAATACCGACATTTAAAAACGAATTCTTCGGCCCGTACACTAGACTCCGCCTGTTTATCAGTCCCACCAGGATTTCGCGGGCTTTTTTGTGATTGTTGCGGGCTAAAATGTTTGATGTTGCGGGTGTTTTTCAAAAAAATTGCGATGGAAGTTGCGGTGTGTTTTTGCTTTTTTGTGAGTACATTACAATAGGGAGTAAATGTTGTATGGTTTCCTCTATTTAGTAGTACATTTTAATTATCTATTTACCTATTTATTCAGGGTTGCCAACTTTTCAAGATCGCTTGGAGTGAGATTTGAACCTGGAGGGGGTGGCGAACGTTAATTGTTGACCGGGCGGGGTGTATAATGGACATAAATTAAGTATTATATCGAGATCGATCGCCAGTGGTTGGCGCCAGAGCGAACTAGTAACTCATAGATAGATATGGATCAGAGATAAATAAACTAGATTTTTTTTTTGGCGTGAGAAATCGGATGTGTGGCGTGTGAAGACGGTCAAATGCGTGTGTCTCACGCTCAATGCGTGAGAGTTGGCAACCCTGATTTATTTATTTATGGGTATTATGATTCTTATAAAACCCCTGGTTTTAACACTTCAAGTAATGATTTTATTTCTCTTACTCTATGTCAGGGATGTCAAAGTCAAATTCACCGAGGGCCAAAAAACCAAATTTGCTACAAGCCGAGGGCCGGACTGGTTCAATGTTTATTAAAACATATTGAAATGATTGCACATAGCCTATTGAACCAAGACCTAACACAGTGTATATTATTTAATGCTTAAATGAATAAAGCAAAAATTTCTTATGGATCTGTCAGTAATTTCAAGTGAAAACATTTTTCAACAAGCAAACAGATAAAAAACAAACTTCCTTCAAAGAAAACATGTCCTGTACATTAAATGAATAAAGTAATAAAGGTTTGAAAAGTGCTGGAATTTAGGTTAAAGTACTTGAAAATGCTTGAAATTGTAACGACTTCGTTTCACAACAAATAGCTATCTGACTGAACAGTTGTAACACTTGTAATTCCAGGACGAAACATGAGAGAACGTGAAGACGTTAAGATTGGGCGTTTTGAAAATAAACAACCAATAAATTATTTGAGTAAAAAAGCGAATTATTTCGACTATATGTATAAATATTTAACTTAATTAAGTTTAACTGGTGCGCGCAGTTACAAAATTCGAGAGGTGCACGACCTCGCGAATCGACAACGTGCGACGCCCTCGCGCACGGGCGGAGCCACTACGATTACGTCATCTTCGCCCCGTAGACTCTCGCCGCTTGTGCGCGTTGCAGTGACTTCGTGGGCTACCATTGCATTGTGGGGAATGTAGTGTTTGTGCGTGCAAAACACCATCGGGCGGCTGTGGCCTGCGGGCCGGTTCTAATAGTAATTAAATATCATCCAGGGGGCCATAGATAATCAATTCAGTTTCAGAAAAAAACAGTTTATCCCCGCTTTCATGTAGTGTACCGGGATACTGCTTTTCCCGATCTTTTTGCCGTTATTTTTGTCGCTCATGCTGCTTTCAGTCTGCTCCTCTTGAAGGTATATACGGAAGTAAGGCGGGAGTTTGTCGACGTCACATCAAGACGACATCAGTGATTGGTCAAATTTGCGGGAAAGTTGCGGTGATTGGCTGAAGTTGCAACACCGCCCTGAATTCGCGGGGTTTGCTTGAAGTTGCGTTGAAGTTGCAAATCGCAACATCGCGACTTTCTGGAGGGTCTGGTTTATTGTTCATAGAGCAATGAATCCTGAGATATGGTGGGACGTGAAGGATATTCAGATGCATCCTTCGTTTTCGAGGTTTTGAAGGCTACATTTGTCGGCCGCATAAGAAGGAGACCACGAATTGGGACAGGCTCAGCGCGGCGCAGTGACGTAACCGGCCTACAAATGCGCACTTCGTGGGCTGCAGCCCCTGAATTGAGATACACCTACAACCACACCCACGGAGATCCACAGACGAGTAGACGTAGACAACGGCTGTTTCTCAATTCAGGGGCTGCAGCCTACGTAGACCGCGTAGACCGCAACCCACGGTGGCCACACACTTCGAAGGCCGGGTAGGCTGCATCTCACGGCTGTTAAATGAAACAGTCTAGTCTTCGCAAGACGTATGTTTGCGTGACCACGCTCTGCCCAGTTTCATACGTTACATACGTGTTAGCGCGCTGTCTGACAAATATCACATCACCCACAAATGCCTAAAAGAAAATGCGTTGAACATGTATTCACGTTTGACGGGAAGTATAACTTCATAACAAAATTCAATGTATTTTTATAAACGTTACTTTTACGTTACTTTTACGTATAAACGTTTAGTAAATACTCAAAGCACATGTTTACCTGCAATTTCATTAATAACTGGCATGTTATTTAGCATCTCATTGCAGTATAAATGTCCATATTTAAAAAATACCGACATTTAAAAACGAATTCTTCGGCCCGTACACTAGACTCCGCCTGTTTATTGTTCATAGAGCAATGAATCCTGGGATATGGTGGGACGCGAAGGATACTCAGATGCATCCTTCGTTTTCGAGGTTTTGAAGGCTACATTCGTCGGCCGCATAAGAAGGAGTCCACGAATTGGGACAGCCTCGTCGCGGCGCAGTGACGTAACCGGCCTACAAATGCGCACTTCGTGGGCTGCAGCCCCTGAATTGAGAAACAGCCAACGTAAACACACGCCCAAAAGGGAGGGGCTGGGGTCCTCAACGTGACAATTACATATTTCTTTCAATGAAGAATGCTCACTGACAGAATAAACTTTGTTTAAAATTAGATGCAATGTGACAGAAGTTTAAAACATTTTTAAAACGCTACAATGTGACAGAAGACTAAATGACACGTAGCTCCTCTACCAAAAGTATCAAAGCTCATCAACACAAGCATCACACATTCGCTGCCGATGCTGGACCACAGAAAAGTGAATTAGTCTGTCGGCAGCTTCATATTGTTACTTTAAAAAACAATATGATCAACAAAACAATTTTTAATAAATTATTTTAAATAAATTATTTATTTATTTTACTCGAAGCATAGTAAATTATTTACTCAATTTCTACAGATGACTTAAAAGTATTTCTTCCTTCGTTACTACAGCTGCTGTGTTTTATATTAATTCCCCGGAGGTATGTACGCAAGGATCTGGCAACCCATCCACTGAATGTCGATCTTTCACCTATAAACACGTTTTAACAGGTTAGGTTTGTTTTCACGCGCTAAAGGACTAGGTTATGTTTCTTATCGCCCTTCAGTAGTAGATCATTATTAGTAATAGACACCGTTTTTAAGATAACTAAGATAATTAACACCAGATCACACAGGTAAGGCGTTTCTGACATTTTCCCATTTCAGTGTGGTCAACGACTTTGTTAGGCGATGTTGCAGATAGATTAATCAATGGTAGCAGGTTTGTTGCGTTAAGGTCGTTAAACTCCCGCATTGATAGGTCGGTGTTGGAACATCTGGAAGTGAAGCTACATGTGTCATTTTGTCTTTGTCTTTTTACAGGTGTAAACAGGTTATGCTTTTTTCTATCCGTTGGTATTTCTAGATCATTAATATAGGAGAACAATCTACAGTAAACTGGTGGCCAATGTGATTTATTCCCAGTGACTGAGGCTACATGTATTCAACGCTACGTGTGTTTTTTTCTTTGCTTCGTTTTAATATTTAACTGATAAAACATATATTACAGATAATATCATCCTGACAGACGTTTCACTCAGGATAACTCGTTTCTAACGTTGTAGGCGAAACTGCCGACAGACTAATTCACTTTTCTGTGGTCCAGCATCGGCAGCGCATGTGTGACGCTTGTGTTGATGAGCTTTGATACTTTTGGTAGAGGAGCTACGTGTCATTTAGTCTTCTGTCACATTGTAGCGTTTTAAAAATGTTTTAAACTTCTGTCACATTGCATCTAAGTTTAAACAAAGTTTATACTGTCAGTGAGCATTCTTTATTGAGAGAAATATGTAAAGTGTCGAGAAAGCTGAAAAGTTAAGATTTAAATGCATACAAATTTACATGCTCTGTATGAAATGATTAAGAATACATATACTGGAATTAATGTGTATGTTTTGTTATTTCAGAGGCAATGGACTATGATTGTAATTCCAGTGCTGAAGACGTTGACCTAGATTCAAAGTTGGATTATGGAGGTTCAGGTACAACGTGATGGAGCTCATTTTTATCACATATGAGAAGCTGTCCAGACATGTTCAGAAATGTCTGTTTGAAGGTTGTGACTTTCTTGCTTATAATGAAAGATGTGACACACAGTCTGTAGTGTTGAAGTTTAGTTTCATTACACCCCTCACCTCTCTCTCTCCTCACCACCATTACACCCCTCACCTCTCTCGCTCTCTCTCTCTCTCACCACCATTACACCCCTCACCTCTCTCTCCTCACCACCATTACACCCCTCACCTCTCTCTCCTCACCACCACCCTCACCTCTCTCTCTCCTCACCACCATTACACCCCTCACCTCTCTCTCCTCACCACCATTACACCCCTCACCTCTCTCTCTCACCACCATTACACCCCTCACCTCTCTCTCTCCTCACCACCATTACACCCCTCACCACCATTACACCCCTCACCTCTCTCTCTCTCACCACCATTACACCCCTCACCTCTCTCTCTCCTCACCACCATTACACCCCTCACCTCTCTCTCTCCTCACCACCATTACACCCCTCACCACCATTACACCCCTCACCTCTCTCTCTCTCACCACCATTACACCCCTCACCTCTCTCTCCTCACCACCATTACACCCCTCACCACCATTACACCCCTCACCTCTCTCTCTTCTCACCACCATTACACCCCTCACCTCTCTCTCTCCTCACCACCATTACACCCCTCACCTCTCTCTCCTCACCACCATTACACCCCTCACTTCTCTCTCCTCTCCACCATTACACCCCTCACCTCTCTCTCTCCTCACCTCCATTACACCCCTCACCTCTCTCTCCTCACCACCATTACACCCCTCACCTCTCTCTCCTCACCACCATTACACCCCTCACCTCTCTCTCCTCACCACCATTACACCCCTCACCTCTCTCTCCTCACCACCATTACACCCCTCACCTCTCTCTCTCCTCACCACCATTACACCCCTCACCTCTCTCTCCTCACCACCATTACACCCCTCACCTCTCTCTCCTCACCACCATTACACCCCTCACCTCTCTCTCTCTCCTCACCACCATTACACCCCTCACCTCTCTCTCCTCACCACCATTACACCCCTCACCTCTCTCTCTCCTCACCACCATTACACCCCTCAACTCTCTCTCTTCTCACCACCATTACACCCCTCACCTCTCTCTCTCTCTCACCACCATTACACCCCTCACCTCTCTCTCTCCTCACCACCATCACACCCCTCACCTCTCTCTCAATTTCAATTCAATTCAATAATGCTTTATTGGCATGACTGTAACAATGTACACTGTTGCCAAAGCAATGAAACAATAAACAAACATAAATAGTTAATGATACCGTCAGTGGAAAATACATGTTTTACATTAAATAATTAAAATAAATAAAATAAAAGAGGTTTACAAAATCATACACATTAATACTAACAATAATAATGAACTGATTAATAAAGTTGTAATGATTAGTGTAACGTCTCAATCAGGAAGACACGGATCCAAATGCGAATTACTGATTTTTATTTCTTGAGTGAATACGGAGTACTCGCACAGGTGAATAACTCCGTGTGGTGTGTGCAGTGTGTGAGTGCGGTTGTCGTGGTCAGGACAGTCCAAGTTCACGCCGGGTAGACAGATGGCTGGAGGTACAAAAGGGCTAGGCTGGAGACGAGGTCTGGAACGAGAGCAGAGGTCAAAGCACAGGAGAGCAATCAGGAGATAAGGCTTGGTAGATGGCATGCCAACAATACTTCGCAACCCGGAAGAGAGAGGAGGAAGCTTAAATAGCGTGAAAGGGGAGGGGCGATGAGTGACAGGTGAAACGCATCACACGGCGATCATGTGCTGTTCCTGACAATTAGTAGTGATTAGTGTGACTGGTTGTCTCTCAGGTTGTGACAGGCTGTGATGTAGAGAGCTGAGAGTGTGATGATCTCTCTCTCACCTCCATTACAACCCTCACCTCTCTCTCTCTCTCCTCACCACCCTCACCACCATTACACCCCTCACCTCTCTCTCTCCTCACCACCATTACACCCCTCACCTCTCTCTCTCTCACCACCATTACACCCCTCACCTCTCTCTCTCTCACCACCATTACACCCCTCACCTCTCTCTCTCTCACCACCATTACACCCCTCACCTCTCTCTCTCTCACCACCATTACACCCCTCACCCCTCTCTCTCCTCACCACCATTACACCCCTCATCTCTCTCTCTCTCTCACCACCATTACACCCCTCACCTCTCTCTCTCTCACCACCATTACACCCCTCACCTCTCTTTCTCTCTCTCTCTCATCACCATTACACCCCTCACCTCTCTCTCTCTCACCACTATTACACCCCTCACCCCTCTCTCTCCTCACCACCATTACACCCCTCACCTCTCTCTCTCACCACCATTACACCCCTCATCTCTCTTTCTCTCTCTCTCTCATCACCATTACACCCCTCACCTCTCTCTCTCTCTCACCACCATTACACCCCTCACCTCTCTCTCTCCTCACAACCATTACACCCCTCACCTCTCTCTCTCTCACCACCATTACACCCCTCACCTCTCTCTCTCTCACCACCATTACACCCCTCACCTTTCTCTGCTCACCACCATTACACCCCTCACCTCTCTCTCTCTCACCACCATTACACCCCTCACCTCTCTCTCTCTCACCACCATTACACCCCTCATCTCTCTCTCTCTCCTCAATACCATTACACCCCTCACCTCTCTTTCTCTCTCTCTCTCATCACCATTACACCCCTCACCTCTCTCTCTCTCACCACCATTACACCCCTCATCTCTCTCTCTCTCCTCAATACCATTACACCCCTCACCTCTCTTTCTCTCTCTCCTCACCACCATTACACCCCTCACCTCTCTCTCTTGTCATCACCATAACACCTCTCACCTCTCTCTCCTCACCACCATTACACCCCTCACGTCTCTCCGTCTCACCACCATTACACCCCTCACCTCTCTCTCTCTCACCACCATTACACCCCTCACCTCTCTCTCTCTCCTCACCACCATTACACCCCTCACCTCTCTCTCTCCTCACCACCATTACACCCCTCACCCCTCTCTCTCTCACTACCATTACACCCCTCACCTCTCTCTCTCCTCACCACCATTACACCCCTCACCTCTCTCTCTCTCTCACCACCGTTACACCCATCACCCCTTTCTCTCTCCTCACCACCATTACACCCCTCACCTCTCTCTCTCCTCACCACCATTACACCCCTCACCCCTTTCTCTCTCCTCACCACCATTACACCCCTCACCCCTCTCAATTCAATTCAATAATGCTTTATTGGCATGACTGTAACAATGTACACTGTTGCCAAAGCAATGAAACAATAAACAAACATAAATAATTAATGATACCGTCAGTGGAAAATACATGTTTTACATTAAATAATTAAAATAAATAAAATAAAAGAGGTTTACAAAATCATACACATTAATACTAACAATGATAATGAACTGATTAATAAAGTTGTAATGATTAGTAGTGATTAGTGTGACTGGTTGTCTCTCAGGTTGTGACAGGCTGTGATGTAGAGAGCTGAGAGTGTGATGAGGTCACTCTTCTCTCCTAATATATAACTGAGCTTCTCTGTGTTAGTGAGGTCTATGAACTCAGGACAGACGCGGATCACTCTCTGATAGTATTTCTCTCTGAGGGAGGAGTATCTGGTACACTCAGGAAGTGCTGCTCTGTCTCCACCACTGACCCATCACAGTGAGAGCACAGTCTGGCCTCTCTGGGTGACCAGGTCTGTCTGTGTCGACCCGTCTCGATGGCCAGACTGTGTTCACTGAGTCTGTACATCGTTAGGATCTTTCTGAGTTTTGGATCTTTAATTGTGTTGAGGTATTCTGCTAGTGTGTAGTCTCTGTTCAGGGTGGAGTAGCACTGCAGCTTGTGCTGGTGTTGGGTAGTTTGGGTCCAGTGTGTGTGGTACTGTTCCTTTAGTGTGGTGATGATGTGGTTGGGTCTGATTGTTTGGGTGAGTGTGTGGTGGGGGTGTGTGGAGTGTGTGAGGTCAGTGGGTGTGAGGTCAGTGAGTGAAGGAATATTATGTCTTTTATACTCATCATGTACTCAAAACCTTGTGAACATTGTGTCCTCTCCTATGTTCTCTGTGACCCTTGTCACCTCATTTTACCCCCCTGTCTCACTGTATGTGAAAGGTCCTTTCACCCTGTATGTGAAAGGTCTTAGTATGCCAGACGCAGGCTTATCATTTCCTTTCAGGTATTGTGCTTCCTGTCCACTATGCGACATGCAGAAGAATTATGCTCGGTCTGCAGAATTTTCTTGCTTGTGAGAAGAAGGTGTTATTTCCATATAGGGTAGAATTTATTACCTATGTTAGAATAGCAATCTTGAGCCCACCCTGCTGCTTGCGTGCACAGGGATGGTCTGTGTATGTATAAATGAGAGGAGCGCCCTCTCATCTTTGAACATTTGAGATACAGCCTGCCTGTTTGAATAAACTCCTCCTATTTCTAAGAGAGTTGTTTGTTCCTCAATTGTTCCGGGAGCTCCCTGCCACACACTTCTCTGCAGAGTGTTACACTCAATTGAAGATTAGTCTCAGGTGATCCTCCGTGACCCTCCGCTCATTGCCGAACACAAGAAGGTGCTTTCTACTGAGAAAGAGACATACCTTTACAGTGAGGTTGAGGATCAGTTGGCTGAGGGGACTCTTGTGGATGTTCTGCTCCTGACTGGACAGGGCTTTGTAGTGCAGTGTTCGGGGGTCACTGGATTTAATATGTTTCCAGAAGTTCATAGCTCTTTTCTGGATGGTGAGTATGAGGGGGTACTGTCCCAGCTCAGCTCTGGAGGTGTTATTCGGGGTCTTTCTCTGCACATGAAGGGTGTTCTTACAAAACTCTGTGTGCAGCATTTCTATGGGGTGTTTGTCCCAGCTCGGGTAATCATGCTTTGTTAGTGGTCCCCATACTTCACTGCTGTAGAGGGCAATGGGCTCTATTACTGATTTAAATATTTTAAGTTTAATTTTGATTGGTATTTCAATTTTGATTGATTTGTTGATGGCAAAGAGTGCTCGTCTCGCTTTTTCTTTAAGCTCCTTCACAGCCAGGCCAAAACTCCCTGTGGAGGTGATTGTTATGCCCAAATAAGTGTATTTATTAGTTTGCTCAATATTTCTGTTATTAATTGTAAAAATATGGTTGTTACTTTTAGATTTGTTCTGGAATATTAATATTTTTGTTTTCTGGTAGTTTATTTTTAAAGCCCATGATTGACAGAATTTCTGTAGAAGGTCTAAACTTTGTTGAAGACCCTCTTTTGTGGGGGATAGCAGGACTAGGTCGTCTGCGTAGAGGAGACATTTTATGTTTGTGTCCCCGAGTGTCAGGGTTCGACCCAGGCACGTGCCTCCTGCTGCCACTAGGCGGAGCACGCGAGCTAGAACCAGGGGCAATCAAGCCCAATAGTTTGCAGCTGTAAGCAGCCTATTTAATACGAGCGACTTCAGCAACTCATTGCTGAAGTTGTTAGTTTTTCTCTCGCAGCCTAAGCCAGTATCTCTTGCCCTCGTGCAGTGATTACTTTTCTCGTTTCACCCCTGAGTGTTCTCAGGTTGGTCTCTCTCGTTTTCTGTTTGTCTCTCTCACTGTTTCTGCGTCGGTTTGTCTTCCAGTGTTCTGGTAGACAGGCTGACAGGTACCAGGTAGAGGCTTTAGGTCTTGTTACCTAAGTCTCATCTTTTCTTTCTCTCGTTTCTTATTTTTCCCCGTGTGACACGTTGAGCAGTCCTCCGTGTAGTTTTTTTGTTTTTTTTCCCCCGTTTCTCTTCAGTGACGCGTTGACTTCTTTTCCGCGTGTTTCTTGTTTGTTAACTTACCTGGTTTATTCGCACGTCGAGATTCCTCCGTGTCGTTCTGCTGTCATCCCTTCGGGGTTTTTGTTTTCGTTTTCCCGCGATCGCGGAGGTTTCCGTTGGCTGTTTTTGGCATTTAGTTTTAGGTTTGCACTTGAATCCACATCACGTTAAAACCAGCGCGTCACCACCGTGTTCGGAGGCGACGCGTTAAGCCTGGTTTATACTTTCGCGAGCGACCGTAGCGCGCGGCTCCGCCCACCTCGCGCGACCCTGCGCGAGCGGTGTAGGCGTTTATACTTTCGCGAACGTCGCGAGCGTCGCTGCAGTGTTCTCCGAAACGATAGGTGGCGATAGGTGGCAGTGGAGAATAAAAAACCCCTGCAAAACCGGTGAAAGAACATTTTTACCTGACCAGAGACCGTATATATACACATCAGGCATCAAACGTAATTATGGCTTTGCAGTGTTGTCCGAAACGATATGTTAACAAATACGAGCCTCTTGTAATTCCAGGACGAAACATGAGAGAACGTGAAGACGTTAAGATTTGGCGTTTTGAAAATAAACCACCATTAAATAATGTGATAAAAAAGCGAATTATTTCGATTCATTTCGAGTATATGTATAAACATTTAACTTAATTAAGTTTAACGTGCTGGGAAATATTGAAATGGACCTTTAAAGTGACGTACAAGTGCTTTAATTCCACCTTGTAAAGGTGTATGAACCCGGCAAACATGACTTTGTCCATCGCGCTGAAGCGCGGCGCGCGCGCGAAGTTACAAAATTCGAGAGGTGCACGACCTCGCGCCGCGACAGCGCGCGAGGCCCTCGCGCACGGGCGGAGCCACAGTGATTACGTCATTTTCGCCGCGCGGACCCTCGCGCCGCTCGCGGCGCGTCGAGTATAAACCAGGCTTTACACCGAGAGAGAGGCCGGGAATATCAGTACATTTATCTAATTTTTCTGCGAGTTCATTAATATAGATGTTAAACATGGTGGGACTCAGAGTACAGCCTTGGCGTACACCACGCGATTGTGTGAAAAATTCAATTTTTTGAAAATTGAATTTTTTGAAAAATGGCAGTGATCCCATTTTTACTGCACATTTACTATTTGAATACATTGATTTGATGACATCATATAATTTCCCTCCCACTCCAATATCAATAAGTTTATATAATAATCCATTGTGCCAAATTGAGTCAAATGCTTTTTGAAAATCAATAAAACATGTAACAGGCATGAAAATCTGTCACCTTTCGGCGAAATTCGCCGTTTTGAAGTTGAAAAGGGTGACCTACGTGAATCGTGTAGATCCGATGAGTTTTTTGTTTGGGGGGTGGGTGGGGGGGGGGGGGGTCGGGAGATTATATGTATATATTTTAATTATCATTGACTTAATAAGCAAACAGAGCACTTCCGAAATCGGCAATTTCAATGACACAGTGGCCAGCAGTTTCCGCCCAGAACCTTCATAGAGGCCAAATAGCGTTTCAATCATACGAACGTTCTTCATTCATGTTATTCATTTACTGCTAAGCGGGACGAGAAGCAGGACCTAGTGCTACACCGGGGACAAGGCAGAATAGTGTACATTTACCACTACATTTACCAGATCGTACATTTACCACTACATTTACCAGATCGTACATTTACCACTACATTTACCAGATCGTACATTTACCACTACATTTACCAGATCGTACATTTATCACTACATTTACCAGATCGTACATTTACCAGATCGTACATTTCCCAGTGGATTTAATTGGGTTATTAATGGTTTCAATCGTTTTCATATTTTGCGGTAAAACAAAGTTACTGCCGTTCGCTACAGCGTTGAATACTGTCAGAGCCACAAGCTCTTGTGATAAATAGGTAGATAGATAGACCTATTAAGTTCGCGTCAACCCCGTGTAGTTAACGGTGACATAAAATAAAAAACAAGATTTTTTTCTAGTGTCTGTGGTTGTAACTGGTGAATCCAGGGACGGGTGAGGATAACATTCGCGCCAGGGCTGAAAAGGTTGAAGATGAAGTTGTAAACGCTTGTCGTTTGAGCGTTTTTTTTAATGGATTTTACTATATTTTACGGAGCCCGTAAGGTGACATCATGTAAAAAAATAATAACGCGTGGCCACGACTTACTAACGCGTGGGAACGAGATACTAATGTCGCCTTTCACACGCGGCAACAAAGTTTATTTTTTCACAGCAAAGCAAGCAGATCCCAGGGATGTTCGCGAACTGACTGCCCAAGGAAGGTAAACCTGGCTTTATATAAAGTAATACTTAATTATCTTGTTCGCATTCGTTAGTAAGTCGTGGCCACTTTTTTTTTTTTACATGATGTCACCTTACGGGCTTCGTAATATTTGGCATCACCTGTCGCTGTATCCCCGTACACCAGCAGCCACTCCCCCCCCTCCCCCTCCCCGGTCGCCGTATACCCATGACGTCATATGTCAACGCCCTGTATCCCCATGACGTCACATGCCCCGCCCCCCGGTCTTCTCACCTTTTTAACCCCTGACCCATTTTCATGCCTGATGTAAATATTTTCTCTTTATTTTGGGTGATGTAATTATTAATAAGGGTGTGGAGAGTAAAAATATGATATGACGTTCTATAGTTTGGTAGGAATCCAATCTGGCATTTATTGATTATGTTGTGATCTGTTATAAAATCTGTTAATCTTTTGTTTAGGATGCTGCAGAAGACCTTTCCAAGATTACTGCTGACACAAATTCCTCTATAATTGTTTGGTTCAAATTTATCACCTGATTTGTAGATTGGGGTTATGAGTCCTTCATTCCAGATTGATGGGAAATGACCTACATTTAAAACTAGATTGAAAATTTTTTTAATTGCCAATTTGAATTTGTGATTGGTATGTTTTAACATTTCATTTAAGATGCCGTCTGTTCCAGAGGCTTTTCTAGGTGGTAGAGCTTTGAGCTTTTCCTCTAAATCTTCTATTATGATTGGAGAATCCAGGGGGTTTTGATTATCCTTAATTGCTGTTTCAATTTCTCTTCAATTATTTGTTGATCTTCATTTATTTCTGGGATTCTGTAAAGAGTTTCAAAGTGATTTTTCCAGATGTCTCTGTTTGTAATGGTTAAATCATGATGGTGTGTATTGTTTAGTGATTTCCAGTTTTCCCAGAATGAATTAGAGTTTAATGATTCTTCTAAATTGTTGATTTGATTTTGGATGTGTACTTCTTTGCTTTGAGTGTGTGTTTGTATTCTTTTAGTGTCTCACAATATTTTGTACGTAAATGTTCATTGAGTGGTTCTCTGTGTTTTTGATTGGATAAATGTCTGAGTTCTTTTCTCTTATTTTTGCAGTCCTGATCAAACCATGTGTTTAACTGAGTTGTACTGGGTTTGTGTTTCTTGATTGTGATATTTGATTTGTGGACTGCATGACTAAAGATGGAGGTCAGATCTTTTACAGCTTCATTAATTCCTTCTTGGTTTGGGGGGTATGAGGTGTCTGATATGAAGGTATCTAGGAGAGATTGGATGTCTGGACTGTTGATTACCTGTGTGTATTTGTCAGTGCTCTCCTGAGTCCACTTGAGGGGTGGTGTGAGTTTGTACATGTTGGTGGGTGTGTGGTGTTTATTGTGGGTGAGTGAACGGTTTAAATACAGTGTAATTTGGCTGTGGTCAGATAAGGGTGTTAATGGCTGGACTGTGAAGGCTCTTAGAAACACTGGATCCAGATCTGTCATAAAATAATCCACCGCACTGCTCCCCAGAGCTGAGCTGCAGGTGAAATTGCCAAACGAGTCCCCTCTCAGTCGTCCATTCACGATGTACAGACCCAGGCTTCGACAGAGCTGCAGTAAGCTTTTCCCATGTGCGTTTACAGAGGTGTCACAGTTCTCTCGAGGGGAGTGTGTGGGAGAGTGGATGTTGTTTCCTGTGAGGAAGTGATCACCTTGTGGATTTATAAAATCTAACCGTTTTCCTGTTCTGGCATTCAGATCTCCACAGATCACCACATGACCTTGTTTTTGAAAGTAACTAATTTCTTTTTCGAGAACAGGAAACGTTTCATTATTGAAATAGGGCGATTCTAACGGGGGGATGTAAATTGCACATAGGAACACATTTTGAGGGGTTGAAGTGATCTGTTTATTAATTTTTAGCCATAAATAATTGGTTCCTTTTGTCAGTGTTTGAATGGAGTGGATGAGTTCAGATTTAACCCATATTAGCATCCCTCCTGAGTCTCTACCCTGAGCCACTCCTCTTGACTTGGTGGAGGGAACGACTATCTCTCTGTACCCTGAGGGACAACCAGTGGGTCCATCTCCTCTATACCAGGTCTCCTGTACAATTAATATATCAATATCTTTGATCTTATTCACAAAGTCAGGATTTCTACTTTTTAAACCAAAGATGATTTCAAACCTTGAATATTCCAAACAGAGATACGATAAGATGACATTTTTTCTGAACTAGATTGTTATTTCTATTCCGAAATGAGAAAAATAAACAAACAAATAAAATAACTATGAAGGATAAATTAATTATCATATTTCTATGCATAAATACAGGCAGTTAAACATTAATTGAAATTCACCTTTACAGTGTCTTACCACAGACCATGACCCATCAGCCGTGTGCAGATGTTGCTGAGTATCTGCCCAATGTCTCTGAGCTCTGAGGCGTTGGGGTTAGTTGTCCTACTGAGGGCCTGAGCGTAGGTCAGTGTACCTGGTCTGGTCTGCAGGTCAGGGGGAGGTGGGACTGGACCCTGTGGCACTGTTGTAGTCTGGGGACCTGTGATGTGACCTGTTGTTGGGCTGTGGATGTCATAGTGACTCCTCTCCCTGTTGTACTGTGATGGGTGACGGCGAGGTGTCGGTGCTCTGTGTGGGGCGGGTTGTGGAGGTGCTCTCTGGGTTCCTCTGATGTTCTGCTGGGAGGAGGAGCTGCGGGAAAGAGTGACGTCCTTTAACTTCTTGGCGAAGACAGGAACTGTCTTTTTGAGAAGGTGGACGTGATCATAGAGGCAGTCAGTGTCCAGAGCAGGGTGATGAGCGAGGTGGATGTTTGGGTGGAGGGCGCAGTCTCTGGAGATGCTGGCGTTGATTTTTTGGATGGTGTGGGGGTGGAGGTCGTTGCGGGGCAGTAAGGTGGATATTATAATTTTTGAGTTGGGGAAGGTGTTGCTGGCCTTCTCCATCACTGCTCTCAGGGACATGGACACTCTTTCTTGTTGGGTCCTGAGGTCGTTTGTACCCGTGTGGATGATGTGGCTTGGAGACCCCAGGTTTCTTTCTGTGAGGAGCTCCAGTGCTCTTTGTGTAGATGGGCATCAGAGCTTAGCCACTCTGTGTTTTGGGAACAGTTTTTTCTCGTTGATGAATTTGCCGTTTGAGTCTATTAGAATTACAATGTCCATCTGATCTGCTTCATGTCTTTCCTCCTTGTTAGTGACCGGTTCTGGTTGTGGTGGTTGACTAGGTGGAGGCTGTTGGGTGTTGCTGGGAGTTGAAGGTGGAGGTTGTTGTGTGCTGCTGGAAGTTGAAGGTGGAGGTTGTCGTGTGCTGCCGGGAGTTGAAGGTGGAGGCTGAAGGTGGTTGTCAGGGCTGGTCTGGGAGGAGATCTCTGTTGTTGGAGGACTGAGTGAGAGGAGCTGTTCTCTCAGATTCTGGACTGTGCTGTCTCTCTGTCTCAACTCCTCCCTCAGTGCAGCCATCTCCTTCCTGAAGTTGCTCCTGTCGTTCTCACTCTCTCTCTGGAGGTTCCTCACCTGCTCACTCAGTGCAGATATTTCTTTTTTGTAGGTCTCTCTCTCCTGAGCCGTCTCAGTGTCTGTCTGCTGTTTTAGGATTATTTCCCGGAGCTGGACCACCTCTCCTTCCAGTCTGGTGATGTGTTCCTTTATCAGGGTGATGGAGGAGTGTAAGGAGGTGAACTGGTCCTGTTCTCTGTCCTCCTGCTCCGGAGCTGAGGACTCTGCTGTGGTGGTGTGTGGAGAACAGTCCGACTCTTCTTCATGAAGAGTGTTTTCTCTGGTTCGTTCCTCCGCTGCTGCTTCTCTGACAAGACTGAATGACTTTTCAAACTCTGCCAGGTTTCCCTGAACCAGAAGTGTTCCATTCTTGTAAATGTTGATGGTGGTCATGGTGGTCTCAGTGTCAGAGGGGTCTTTTATTTTTAGTTTCCACCCGTTACAGATTCCTTCTTTCTTCACAAACGTGTAGTAGGATGTTAGAGCTTTGTGCCATGATCCTGGGCTGTCTGTAAAAGATGAGGTTACTGGTCTCTCCTGTCTTATACTGGTCTGAGAACAGACTCTCTGGCTTCTCTCTCAGCAGTTTGTGCTTAAACTGCTTCCTGGCCGTCTCACTCTTGACCTCAGGAGGGTAAATAATTGGACAGGAGTGACCTGAATTGTGGGGGGGAGGTCCTCACTCTCCTCAGTAGAGTGAACAGTGGGTGCTGAGTGACTCATGCTGTACTCTGGGCTGATGGAATGCTGGAGAGGCTGGAGGAGCTTTTTTCAAATTCTAACTGACTTTTTAGCTTTAGCCGTTAGCTTGTATTAAAAAACAGTAGTAATATAAGAAAAGTACAAAAATAGTAAGTTGTGTCACATATACAATCTTGACTCAGACCTGCTGCTGGTGTTGGTGGATCACTCTGGGATGATCTCAGACCTGTTCTCTGAGCTCTCTGAGCTCAGTGTTGAGCTCAGTCCTCTCTGTTGTACTGAGGAGCTTCTCTCCTGTAGTATTCAGGGGTATCTTCTCAGTACTTCACCGATTTGGGTGTTTTTGGTCTTGTTTGTTGCCGCTTGGTCTTAATGAGTCTTCTTTCACTGTTTCTTGAGATTACTTGGATATTACTCTCATTTCAAAACAAAAACAACACAAAAATCTGGGAGCTCACGCAGACATGTCCAGTGGAACTCCTTGGAACTTGGAACTTCCAAGGAAGTTCATTACACCCCTCACCTCTCTCTCTCCTCACCACCATTACACCCCTCACCTCTCTCTCTCCTCACCACCATTACACCCCTCACCTCTCTCTCTCCTCACCTCCATTACACCCCTCACCTCTCTCTCTCACCACCATTACACCCTACACCTCTCTCTCCTCACCACCATTACACCCCTCACCTCTCTCTCTCTCTCTCTCACCACCATTACACCCCTCACCTCTCTCTCTCCTCACCACTATTACACCCCTCACCTCTCTCTCTCCTCACCACCATTACACCCCTCACCTCTCTCTCTCTCCTCACCACCATTACACCCCTCACCTCTCTCTCTCCTCACCACCATTACACCCCTCACTTCTCTCTCTCACCACCATTACACCCCTCACCTCTCTCTCTCTCCTCACCACCATTACACCCCTCACCTCTCTCTCTCTCTCCTCACCACCATTACACCCCTCACCTCTCTCTCTCTCCTCACCACCATTACACCCCTCACCTCTCTCTCTCTCCTCACCACCATTACACCCCTCACCTCTCTCTCTCTCCTCACCACCATTACACCCCTCACCTCTCTCTCTCTCCTCACCACCATTAGACCTCTCTCTCTCTCACCACCATTACACCCCTCACCTCTCTCTCTCCTCACCACCATTACACCCCTCACTTCTCTCTCTCTCACCACCATCACCTCTCTCTCTCCTCACCACCATTACACCCCTCACCTCTCTCTCTCTCTCTCACCACCATTACACCCCTCACCTCTCTCTCTCTTCACCACCATTACACCCCTCACCTCTCTCTCTCTTCACCACCATTACACCCCTCACCTCTCCAGTGTGTATGAGAGAGATGTATGTATGTGTGCTGTGTATGTGGAGTGGGTATGAGAGAGATGTATGTGGAGTGTGTGTGTCTGTGTGGTGTATATGTGTTTATGTGGAGTGTGTATGACAGAGATGTACAGTTGTGATCAAATTTATTCAACCCCCACTGAAATAAAGTGTTTTGGCCAGTTTGACATTGATTTTGATCATTTCAGTCATCTTATTTACAATTATATCAAAGAGGCACTTATAAATTAGACAAACATAACATAATATTTATGATGGAATAACCACAAATGTCTTTACTGTGCTCACATCATTATCAGTTTTATTCAACCCCCTAGTGACATTATTTTTTAGTACTTAGTACAACATCCTTTTCCAGTTATGACAGCTTTCAAGCGTGAAGCATAGCTTGACACAAGTGTCTTGCAGCGACCTATGGGTATCTTAGCCCATTCTTCATGGGCAAAAGCCTCCAGTTCAGTCACATTCTTAGGCTTGCGCACTGCAACTGCCTTCTTTAGGTCCCACCAGAGGTTCTCAATTGGATTTAAGTCTGGTGATTGCGATGGCCACTCTAGAATGTTCCAGCCTTTCATGTTCAACCATGCTCTGTTGGACTTGGATGTGTGCTTCGGATCATTGTCCTGTTGGAAGGTCCAACGTCTCCCAAGCCGCAGGTTTGTGACTGACTCCATCACATTTTCCTCCAAGATCTCCTGGTACTGAAGGGAATTCATGGTACCCTGCACACGTTGAAGCTTTCCTGTACCATTAGAAGCAAAACAGCCCCAAAGCATAATTGACCCCCCGCCATGCTTCACAGTAGGCAAGGTGTTCTTTTGTTCATAAGCCTGGTTCTTCCTTCTCCAAACATAGCGCTGGTCCATTGTCCCAAACAGTTCTAATTTAGTTTCATCTGACCACAGTACACTGTTCCAAAACCTTTGTGGCTTGTCCACATGACTTTTGGCATACTGCAGTCGACTTTTCTTGTTCTTTGGAGTCAGCAAGGGGGTGCGTCTGGGCGTTCTGGCATGGAGGTCTTCGTTATGCAGTGCGCGCCTTATTGTCTGAGCTGAAACTTCAGTGCCCACATCTGACAGGTCTTTTTTCAGTTCCTTAGCAGTCACGCGGGGATTTTTCTCCACATTACGCTTCAGGTAGCACACAGCAGTCGCGGTCAGGATCTTCTTTCTGCCACGACCAGGTAACGTTTCCACTGTGCCCTTTAACTTGAACTTGCGAATGATACTTCCGATAGTGTCTCTTGGAATATTTAACAACTTCGCAATCTTTTTATATCCATTGCCATTCTTGTGAAGAGCAATAACCTCTTCTCTTGTCTTCTGGGACCATTCTCTTGCCTTCACCATGCTTGGAAACACACCAGTAGATGTCTAGAAGGAGCTGAGTATCACAGTCCTTTTAAATCTGCCTAATTGGTGCTTATCATGCTTGATTGCTGCTCGTTGACATCCACAGATGTTTTCAATACCTGATGGAAAACACTGGAATGAACCTCTGTTCTTAGGAGTGGTAGTCGTAAAGGGGTTGAATAATTGTGTCAATGAAGAAATCACAAAAAGGCCATTTAATACTTTATGACAAAAAAAATTGATGCTATCTTAGTTGCATTTAGTTCTTTAACAAGTCCTTGTAAGATTTCATTATGAACACAATTACAAATGTGCACTGAATTCCATAAAACCCTTCGCAGCATTGGGGGTTGAATAAATTTGATCACAACTGTATGTATGTGTGTGTCTGTGTGTGTGTGTGGAGTGGGTATGAGAGAGATGTATGTGGAGTGTGTGTGTCTGTGTATATGTGTTTATGTGGAGTGTGTATGACAGAGATGTATGTATGTGTGTGAATGTGTGGTGTATATTTACATTTACGGCATTAGGCAGACGCCCTTATCCAGAGCGACTTACATTTTTATCTCATTTTTATACAAGTGAGCAATTGAGGGTTATGGGCCTTGCTCAGGGGCACCTCAGTCATGGCCTCAGGTCTGGGGATCGAACCCACGACCCTCCGGTCACAAGACCAGTTCCCTAACCACCAGGCCATGATTGCCCTATGTGTATGTGTATATGTGTGTATGTGGAGTGTGTATGAGAGAGATGTATGCATGTGTGTGTTGTATATGTGTGTATGTGGAGTGTGTGAGAGAGATGTATGTATGTGTGTGTCTGTGTGGTGTTTATTTGTATATGTGGAGTGTGTGAGAGAGATGTATGTGTGTGTCTGTGTGGTGTATATGTGTGTATGTGGAGTGGGTATGAGAGAGATGTATGTGTGTGCGTGTCTGTGTGGTGTATATGTGTGTGTGTGGAGTGGGTATGAGAGAGATGTATGTGTGTGCGTGTGCGTGTGTGGGGGGAGGGGGGAGAAACATTCAAAATAACTGACACTGTCACGGCTTCTCTTAGTGGAGAAGCCTTGTTTAATGTGATTTGCACCCTCCGAACAAATGGTAGTAGTTCGGGAGATATTTAACTTACCTCTTATTTTATGAGATTTTATGAGAGAGGACCCCTTGTTGATGATTTTGGTGTAATTATGTATGGTTTGATCCAATGCTGTCTGATGTATGACAAGTTAAACACAGAGGCAAATTGTGAAAAAGCCAGTGCTGATTTTGAGAAATTTACATGGGAGCTAATGGGGCAGTTTTCTGTGCCTTGGGCCAAACAAATGCTCATAACTCTAAAAGTAATTGATCAAATTATTAGATATCTGGGTATGCCAGAAAGGACCAGTGTTTTCTCCCATTAAAAGGTGTAAGGATTTTACAGCAGTGTTTTCCAGGAGATTTTTTAAAAATCATTATTCAAGACAGCCCACACTAACTGGCAGTTGTAATTTGAAATTCTGAACATTCCGCCATTCATTTTAATGGGGGATTTGATAATTTTTTTTTTTTAAACAAAGTTTATTTATTAGTTTTTCAATTTTAAATGTGGCATCACAACTTTAACACTTGCTATAAAGGTTTCCCCCACCCACTCCCGACCCTGACAATGAAAGAATATAACCAAAAAGGAAATATAACTCAATAACTAAATAAATAATAATAATCATGGTTAAGTAAATAAATAATAACATAATATACATACGCACATACCTGCCTACGCAAATATGTGCACATTCTGACATACATACAATAATAATAATACCAACAAATAAAAATATATAAACCATATTAAACAATTATAAATTTGGAATCACTGATAGGGGGTATAATCAGAATATTTCAGTATAAACTACTATAAGCATTAGAGGGAAGACAGTACCAAGGCATAGCTAAACAATTTTCTCAATTACTTGGCTTGCTCATTCTAATGAAGTATTAAACTGACAGAACTCAAAGACTCAACTTGAATAAGAAAGGGCTGCCAAATTAATGAAAATCTATCTGTTGATCCCTTAAGAGTGTACCTAATCTTCTCCATATTGATAAAATACACCATATCCTTAATCCACTGTGCGAATGTTGGGGGATTCAAGTCTTTCCATTTGACCAGAATTTGTCTTCTAGCTACTAGCGTGGCAAAGGATAAAAGATTCAATTTATTATTGTTTAAAATAAGATTTTGTGTTACCACACCAAATAAAGCAAGGGGGGCCGATAAATCCAATTGTTTGTCAATAGTGTTGGAAAGCGTATCAAATATTGATTGCCAAAAATCTTGAATTTTAGGGCAGTCCCACAACATATGTATTAGGGTGGGTTCTGCTTGCAACGATCACGTGTTGTATCAGTGTCGGGATAAATACGGGACAACTTAACTTTGGTCCAGTGCAGTCGATGAAATATTTTAAACTGCATAACTTTATGTCTCGTACATATCGAGGATGAATGTATACCCTTCATCATCCTTGACCAAATTGTTTCTGTGATTTCTGTATTCAGATCTTTTTCCCACTGATCCTTGAGAGGTTCGAGATTTGTCATATTCTCTGTCATTAATAAAAAATATATGTCCCCTATCTTGCATTTTTTGGATAGAATGCAATCGATAACTAAATCTAGGCATGTATCTGGAGGTTGTGAAGGGAACTGACTTATATTAGATGATACAAAGCTACGAACCTGTAAATATCTGTAGAAATGCGTCCTGGGAATATTGAATGTCTCCACAATCTGATCAAAAGATGCAAATGAATCATTTATGAACATATCTTTGAATGAACGTATCCCATGCCTAAACCAAACACTATATGCATTATCCAGCAGGGATGGCAGAAAAACATGATTTTTTACAATGGGGGCGAGTATTGAGAACTTACTAACTTTGAAAGACTGTCTAAATTGATTCCAAATTTTTAATGAATGAATTACAACTGGGTTTGAGGTATACTTTTTCATAGGCTCTGAATATGGCCTGCCAGAATATAACAACGCACATAATGAAGTGTTTTCACAGGAACCTCTTTCCACATTCAGCCAATCAGATGCAAGAGATGTTTCATTCTGTTCCATCCAGTAGGAAATCATTTTGATATTCGCTGCCCAATAGTAAAATTGAAAATTCGGCAGTCCCATTCCTCCCTGCTCACAAGGTCTCTGTAATATAGAATTACGTATGCGTGGTTTCTTTTTATTCCAAATAAAAGAAGAGAACCTTTTATCTAAGGAAATAAAAAATGTTTTTGTTAAGAATACTGGTATACACTGAAACATATAGAGAAATTTAGGCAATACACTCATTTTTATTGTATTTATTCTGCCTGCCAAAGACATGGGTATTAAATCCCAGCGATCAAGATCTGCCTGTATAGAGGACAATAGAGGAGGAAAATTTGCAGAGAAAAGATCTTTAAACCTGTGAGTGACCCAAACACCAAGGTATTTGATTTTTTCCATGCAGATTTTAAATGGCAACGTGTGGACGAGCGAGGACTCTCTTGCTACCAGATTTATGGGCATCAACTCGCTTTTTTGTGTATTCACTTTATACCCAGAAATCTTGCCAAATTCAGAAAGGAGATTAAGAACATAAGGAAGAGACGTAAACGCATCAGACAAATAAAGCAACATGTCGTCTGCGTACAGTGAGACTTTATGCTCCCCATCTGCCCTATTGATACCTTTAATGTCCTTATTACTATGTAGTGCTATGGCTAACGGTTCTATTACTATCGCAAAAAGAAGGGGAGACAGTGGTGATCCCTGTCTTGTCCCTCGTGTAAGTGTAAAATATGGTGATGTTGTTATTAGTCTGGACTGCTGCCATTGGCAGTTTGTAAAGAATCTTTATCCATGATATAATACTTGGCCCAAAACCAAATGCTTCAAGCGTGTAAAATAGAAAGTCCCATTCCACCCGATCAAATGCCTTCTCGGCATCTAAGGATATAACCACTTCTGGTCTGTCAGGTGGAGAGGGACTATATATTATGTTATACAATCGTCTAATGTTGAAGGTGGAATATCGATTTTTTACAAAACCTGTTTGATCTGGTGAGATTATAGTTGGGAGAACAAGTTCGAGACGACGTGCAATCATTTTTGCAAATATTTTATTGTCCACATTAAGTAGAGAAATAGGACGATAAGAGCCACACTCCTGTTTATTTTTACCTTTTTTCTGAATGAGATATAGTAGCTTGTCGCATTGTTTCAGGCATTAATCCAGTCAACAAAGAGTCATTATATACAGAAGTTAAAAGAGGGGCCAATTGATTTGAGAATTTTTTAAAGAAATCTGCTGAATACCCATCTGGGCCAGGCGATTTACCCCCTTGCATACTTCTAATGGCTTCCTCGATTTCTCTAATCGAAAATGGAGACTCCAATTCAGCCTTTTTTAATGGATCTATACGGGGAATCTCTAAATTTTGAAAAAATGACTCAATTAGGCATTCATTCTTTTGTGACTCTGACGTGTATAGGTTACAGTAGTACCTCATAAATCGCGAGTTAATTGCAGCATGATCGATACAGACTGCACCGGATTCGTCCCTGACTTCTGAAATTGTGTGTCTCGCTGCTTTCCTACGCAGCTGGTGGGCTAGAAGTTTCCCTGATTTCTCACCATGTTCATAGTATGTATGGCGGGCTCTAACCAAAAGATTCTCCACTTTTTGTGTAGTCAACAAATTGAATTCCTTTTGAAGTACTAAACGTTCCTTAAAGCCCTCGTCAGAGTGTAATGTTGCCAACTGAGCATCAAGATCGCCAATTTGTCTAATCAGTTCATTAATACGGTTATTCCTAATTTTTCGTGACTGTGCATTATAGGAAATAATCTGACCTCTTAAATATGCTTTAAGTGTTTCCCAAACTACTGACGGTGACATATTAGGTGTTTGATTAATTTCTAGAAAAAAATCTATCTGTGAGGAAACAAAATCTAAAAAATGTTTATCTGAAAGTAAAAGTGAGTTAAGCCGCCATGGTCTATAAACTGGTTTCATGGCTGGAAAATTAAGCTTCAATCTATGAGGAGCATGATCAGATATTACAATTGGATGATAATCACATTCCTGAACTAGAGGGAGTAGACCCTTATCCATAAAAATATAATCAATACGTGAATATGTTTTATGAACAGCTAAATAAAAGGAATACTTGCGAGCCATGGGATTAAGAAAACGCCAAACATCAGCAACACCATAGGTATCGAGAAATAGTTTAACTGTGTGGGCCGATTTAGAAATTACCATATCTCTAGCAGAACTACGGTCCAATCTAGGTGACAACACACAGTTCATGTCTCCAGCCATAATCAGACGATGTTCATTTAAATCTGGTAATCGAGAGAATAAATTTGTGAAAAATGCAGCATCATCCCAGTTAGGGGCATACACGCTGACCAGAACAACTGGCATGTCATATATTTTGCCAGTAACAATGACATATCGGCCCTTTGGATCTCTGTCAATCTGGGAAGGAACAAAAGGCACATGTTTACTAATTAGAATTGCCACCCCTCTTGATCTAAATTGAAACCTTGAATGATAAACTTCACCCACCCATCTACTATATAAATGAGCATGTCTAGATGTATCTAAGTGAGTTTCCTGAAGGAAAGCAATGTCCACCTTTAACTGATGTAAATGTGTAAGAATTCTCTTTCGCTTTACAGGATGATTTATGCCTTTAACGTTCCAGCTTACAAATGAAATTGGGCTTGCCATCTTCCCTCCTATTCTCACACTCTGAGCCATAATTCAAGATTACACACATCCCTTATTAACCCCCTATCATTGTATGAGACTAAAAAATATATTAGATAAACTATAATAGAAATCATATAAAAAAATACAAATAAACATTGAGACATTTTCAAATCCCTCATTCCCACTTCCTTCTTACCCACAATAACCGATTGAACCCCCTCCCCACTATAATTGTATCCACACAATGTGCTTATATTGGGAAACTATTAAGC